>NW_025048697.1:0-5273 GCF_018831695.1 Puntigrus tetrazona
CGCTATTCAGCGCAACACACATTACTGCACAAAAGAACTACATCAGACCAAAACCGCAGCAGTATGTTAGCTCACGCTCACGGGACAAACTACAGGCAGATGAAGTACGTCTCCTGTTGAGACAAGTACAGGCTGCTTCATTCTGACTAAAACAGAAAAACACAACTTCAATTCTGCGTATAGTATGTATGTTCGTTGCAGGTGATGATAAACTACTGTTAAAAAGCTGTTGGTTAAAATAATTTTATTTAGCAATGCATTAAATTAAAAAAATGTATCATGCTTTTTACAAAAATATGAAGCAGCAACACTGATAAGAAACATTTCTTGAGAACCAAATCAGTATATTAAGATGATTTCTGAAGAATCATGTGACACTGACGACTGGAATAAAGATACCGAAAATTCAGCTTTCCGTCACAGAAAATAAAAATAGTACAATAAAAAATATTTTATATGGCAGTATTATTTCACAATTATGGTTATCATCAAAAAAATGCAGGCTAGATAAGTAGACTTTCTTAACAGTCCAAAACTTTTGATTGGTAGAGTACTTTTCATTACGTAATGAAAAAATATTGTGTATCTACAATTTTACAATTTATCTGCATTTTGCATCAAGACACCATTAATTAATTCTTAAAACTTATTTTAAGAAACACAATCGATAATCTCAAAGTGGACAAATCTCGGTCACTATTTCAGCCTATAGCTATATATTCACACAATTTTATATTTTAAAAATACAACAAAAACAGCAGACAGTACCTCTGACATACTGTCTTCAGTGCACTATGAGTTGGGACTACTTAACTTTAATCTTGCATGCCATTTAAAACGAATACAATGTGAACCTTGGTATAAAGAGTTATTCAATCTGGATGTGAATTATGTGATCTTTGATTGCAGGATTGACTAAATTTTCTGTGATATGCAGTCCCAAATGACACTTTTAGGGTCGGGCCGCGGGTCTACGGTGCACAGATTCTCATGTTTTGGAGACCTCTGTTTCCAAGCAAAAAACATCATTGTAATCAATTCCTGTTTATGCAGTTGAACATAACAGGTACTGTATACACAAGCAGGAGAGCACAGGCTATGGGATCCCATTGTCATGGCAGCAGCAAATCCACAAACTATCTGGAAATTTTGTGTTGTTTTTCTGAGAGGCTAGAGAGATTGAAGTCGGGCAGCAGAGAACATTACTCAAGACCAGAAATCCAGAGCACCAAATAAGGCAGAACGGGGATCTCCTCTGCTTTTGCTTGTTTCCATCCAAGAATTACTCCCTCTTTAAGAAAAAAAAACAAACAGAGCCATGCATTTTAAATCAGATTAACCTTTCATATCAAGTTGTAAATTTGGGACTTAAACAATAAAACACAGGTATTCTCTGTTCTGTAGTTTCTTGTAGCCTGTGTCGATGCTCTAGAAACCTGGAAACCAAAACACTGATCTGAAGAACCTATATAATATCCATCTACAAAAATACAGGTAGCAACTTAAGAAGTCTAAATTGCTAAAGAAAAACACTATTGAGTCCATGCAAACCACACTCAAGTCTTATGACTGTAGAAATGGGATAAATTACGAAACGCCAGGAACTTAGCTACTCGCCGTTTTAAAAAGCCTCTAAACTAAATAAAGTTTTAACAACATCCACTTTACCAACAAAATACAGGAATACTGATTTGGTGGAATTTTTAAGCATCCCAAATTCTCTAATTCTCTAGCTTGATGCACGTAGCAATTCTTCACTAAAACACTGATCAGAAGAACTTAGAATATCAATTTCAAAACAACGAGGCAGCAATTTAAGAAGACTACAGAGACAAAATGTTGGGTTTTTGCCAAAAACTATAAATCCACACTAAATCTCATAACTATAGAAACTGGATAAATCACACAATTAAACTCCCATGAAAGTTGAGCCTGGGGAAATGACTATTCCTACACGAGATCTTCCAGGATTAGTCACAAAACCGTGATTTTTGTTCAGTTTCAGGATCGCAAGCACCTGCTGAAGCGAACGTCGAGTCCAATTATAATCTTTTTTCCTTCCCAGAAAACAAATGTAATTCCCCCTCAGTGATCACTGGCCGTGTACCACAGATATCCTGCTGCATGCTGACTTTGGACTGCCATGATTCACACACACTCACTCACAAACACAGGCACTGCAGAAGAGTGATAAAACGCTTATCAATCTCAAGGGAAATGTGTTTAACCCGTGATGCCAACAATTAGTCTCCATTACTCTTCAAAGATAAAACTACCTCGTCTAGGTCAACTATGACAGAATATCTACACATTTATGTCATATATTAAATTAAAAGAGAATAAAGTAGGAATTCTCCTGTGAGGCCTGATCTAGGCGTTTCACTCTCTGGGATGTTTTCATTTCATTCCCATGTGTCTCCCTGACTGCAGAGCACTGATTAGCCACCATGATTGATCAGTACTGATCCACTACAATGCAAAGGAGCTCATTCTGATCACAAGATCAGGGATTAACCACCAATCTGCAGGCAGGACTAAAACTTTAGACCTGAACAGACGAATCAATTTCGATAAAGATGACAGAGGTTCCAAATTCGTCACCAAGCACCATAAAAAAAAAAAAACTTTTTTTACTAGACCGACTCTTTACTTTAGAAACTTGCAACCTTCATTAGCTTCATTGCTACTGCTTATTTAAGTTAAATAATGTGACAGATAAGCCTCTTGCTTCTGTTAGTTTTCTTCCTTGCTGGGAAGGAAATGAGTTATGTTTCCTGTTTCCAAGGGAAAAAAGTACACGGGTCTGGAATCTCCAATTAATTCTCCTTCAAAGTGAGCTAATGATCCACTAGCAAGAAAATCACTGCTAATACATTTTTTAGACAATGTAACAGGTGAGAACTTTCTCATAAACTGGGAACCAAGCTAACCAGTGATGTGAATTTCATAGAATATCAAGATTTTGTCAAAAAAGCCCATTATCTATCGTCAACAGTGTAGCGATGCAAGGACGGCCCACATAAAAATCACTTTCAAACCAAGCAGATTTTTATTTGTCAACGTGGCAAACACATGACCAATTTAAGCCTGTGGAGAAATCTTTCACCCTCGCGCATACTTTGCAATTGTGTGGATACCTATTGAAATTACTGGATTTCGCCAGTGAAAAATTGCTGAATAGAATAGAAGAACTGTAGCAATATTGGCACACTGACCACCACCAAGTTCTACATGGGCAGAATATTTTTTTTTATTTAAATTCAAAATATAAAAGGCTAAATTAAACTCACGCTGATCCACAAAAACCATTCTTCCAAATATACAGAGAAAAAAATTATTCCCCTTTAACAATCAATGCAGTTCATCTCTAAAATTCATTTATTTTTGAGCTTAACAGAACTGCGATGGATTCCACAATTCAGATGCCTATTATTTTTAATGCACGGGCTCCAGCCGTGTGGAAGAATTCAACAGGAGCATGTGAAACAGTTTTATGAATGTAGCAGGTCAAAATCTGTTACTCACGCTGGTCTGGATGTCACACCAAGAATCTGACCCTGTACTCAGCAATTACGGTCGAGATGCCTGAAGGACGCTCCCTCTCATTAAGAAGTGTGTGTGACATACAGACCCTAGGGTCTGCACTGCACCTTAAGTGACCTTCATATGTGAAATCCGTAACATTAGATCAATTTCAATGAATGCGTTATTTGAATATATAATCTGAACTTTACACATGTACTGAAAAATACAGTGGCACCAAAACATATTTAGTCACTTGAAATGTCATGAAACACATTATCAAACTAGGCAGCATCCGCAAACGGGCTGTATTTTCTCAGAACTAACTAAAGCCAAGTTTTTACAATGACTTTTAATCTGACACGGAAAAGATTTTAGTGGATGCGAGAAGTTCAGCAACCCCGATTGCGCCGATTGGAACATCACCATCAATCAATCAATCGCAATGACTGAGAAAGGGCCAGAGTTCAGTGAGGTCTAGGATAAGTGGTTCGTGCACCTCAACCTATCATTTCTCTTTGGTTTAGGAGTAGCAAACAGCTGGGGTTAAGTTTAAGACTACGGTCGTTTGATGAAACGGCTGTTGAGGTTGATCCAAAGACCAGCAACATCACAGTGACCGGGGAAGATCACAGGTGTCCACACCAAAATAATCACAACCACTGGTGTAGTCATCATAGTAAACACATCTACAGACACATCCCACTTACATTTAACTACAGTTAAACCGTGATAAAAACGTTTTGCTTGAAAACAGAGCTTGCGTGATGTGTCGCCACTTGGTCTGACATTTCGTTATCTAATGCAATGACATTTCAAACATTTTAAGTGTCGAATACCCGCTCTCTGGCATCTTACATTCGCAATTTCCATTTCGCTTCCAGCCACAAAGCATGCATCCCTCATTGTATTTCTCCCCGGCGTATAGAATAGCACGCTGACTGACACATTCTGACCCTTTGAGGGCTGAAGCTGTTATATTCAGGTGACGGACAGGCAGACATTTATCATCTGAAAGACAGGCGAGTAAGGTGATACTTTACCTTCGATATGATTAACGGCTCGTCGTGTTCAAGCCCACCTTTGAGCGTGAAACCCCAGGGCGCTCCACCCTGCAACTGAGCCTCGACAAACACCAACTTTCCCTTTTGGATCACGGCACTGTTGCTGCCTGGAAAGCTATTATCCATCGCTGGAACGTCGGGTTAAAAAATGGACGAGATCGTCCCTTAACCTTATAGTTAACTCAGTCAACCAATAAACTCCGTCCAAGGATGTTTCTTCTCAGTCAAAACTTTAATGACATGATGGGTCATCTCCTCGGATTACTTCATTCGGGATCTCAGCGTGATGTAACAATCCCGATTCTTGTTTCTAGCACCTACCTTACATCCACATACCTGCCGGTCAGAGTGAAGCAACTTTTCCAACCTTTGAAAAAAAATTTACATTTGCAAATAAGC
The DNA here is from genome assembly GCF_018831695.1 of Puntigrus tetrazona. Taxonomy (NCBI): domain Eukaryota; kingdom Metazoa; phylum Chordata; class Actinopteri; order Cypriniformes; family Cyprinidae; genus Puntigrus; species Puntigrus tetrazona. Next base: position 4,986 of record NW_025048697.1, read on the forward strand.
AGTCAAATCTGATACCGTGTACCACTTTTCCGGGCAGTGGTCTCGCTCTTAAACTCCGTTTGTCAGCCCTTGCTCGCTTCCGACTTCATTTTTACATCACAATAGAATTTGATTCATTTCACTGCGTCCGCAGAAAGAGAGAGCGGCGCGCGCGCGCAGATTCCTGTCAGGAAGGGGAAAGTTCCTGCGCGAGCTTCCAAAAAAAAAGAAATCACCGAATCAGCGCGAGCCCGCGTTTCGCCTTTTAATACACACAGTCTGCGAGTTTTCCTTTCTTGTTGATGCGCA
>NW_025048698.1:0-972 GCF_018831695.1 Puntigrus tetrazona
GGCGCGCGCGCGCAGATTCCTGTCAGGAAGGGGAAAGTTCCTGCGCGAGCTTCCAAAAAAAAAAAAAGAAACCACCGAATCAGCGCGAGCCCGCGTTTCGCCTTTTAATACACACAGTCTGCGAGTTTTCCTTTCTTGTTGATGCGCTGAAACTCTCCGCAGCCATGGATGAGGGAGTCTGTGGTCGACCCCCTCCCCTCCTACCCACCTAACTCCACAGTTCATCGGAATGGTGACGCGCATGCGCGAACCGTGCAGACCGCTCTAACCACGGCGAATTAATACAAGAGCTCCCAAAGTCACGTACCGTGGTGCCTGTGACCGAAACTGGCTGACATAACGTAGTCAAATCACCACCTTGTCCTCTTACATCATGCTGGGAAAACATACAAACCGACTCATATAACAAGTCCGGTCAAGTCGTCCAATTCATATTTCGAAGTTGCATATTTTGCACGCATTGCGCTTTCCTTTCTCTCACGGGGTGTAGCAAAATACAGTAACACTCATGAATGCATTTTACCGAATCCTTACCCGCAGCTTAACCGCTTAAGGGAGTGGATATCAAGTTTTCTTGCCTCGGATAATCTCGGATATTTAGGTTAAACATTTCTACTGTCCCAGAACAGTTCCCTAGCAGTTCGGTTGTATTGAATAAGCTACCGATCATAAATCGTCTCCGTTATCAGACAGATATTACCCTAATAAACGTCTCAGTTTCTTTGACAGTCATAAACTTTGTATACTGCAAACTTGAGTCACACTCACAGCGGGCCGCCGTTTTTTTTTTTTTTACCCAATCACGAACGCCCTCTACCTGTCAATCATTTTGCTCGCTCAGGTTTGCTGACAAAGCTTTTGTGGGCGGGGCTTTGGAGAAAGAGCGTGCACGGATTGGAGTTGTTTAATCGTGGCGTCATTTTGTAGGCGTCCCATGGGAATTTTCAATACCTTCTTAGAATAGCAGTATTC
>NW_025048699.1:0-17500 GCF_018831695.1 Puntigrus tetrazona
TTAGAAAGAGTCTGTGCATCGATTTTGCGTTTTGCATGCATCGACAAATCTTAATTCGATTGAAAGCGAGTTCGTTTTTCTGCTTCGCGTTTTCGAAGTTGCATTTATACCCAGACAATCGTGAAATGCTGATACTAAATTATATCTCGCAATGCCAATGACCCAGCTACTTTACGCAAAACCAGTAGCAGTACTATTTTTAAGAAAAAACATACGCCAATCTGTTTTAACATACGTATTTTCAGCCTCCACGCCCGTTTAAATGTCATTATAAATAATTTGCGTGATTTCACTGAGTTATTAATATGAACAAAACTATTAAGAAATTATTAAAATAGCGCTGAAATAAAATAAAACGCACATATTATTTGAAAATTTGAACCTAGCGTTAGCGCTAAAATTGCTGAATAAAGAAAAAATATAATGAATTTAATTTATTGGATAATATTTAAAAGAACAAGACTGCTAATGTGGCATAATACAAAATTACTTATTTTAAAAAATGATGGGAATATTAATAATACAATGACACTTTAATGAGCTCATTAGTTAATATTAAATAAGAGAATGAACAATCTACAATCTACAGCATTTATTCATCTGCATGATTTCATGCTAATTTCAGCATTATTAGAAAGTTGTTTATTAACATTAGTTAATATATGAAACAATAAACAATGTATTTTCATACTAAATGCTAAATAACACTATCTGATAAAATCAGCAAATCTGCATGCAATGATCGAAATGACAATTTCAAATATCATCCACAGCTATAAGTTTGCCAATATCAGTGTTAATTTCCTGTTATTTATGCAGCACTTTATATAATACAGATCATTTAAAAATTAGAATTGCAGACAATATGATTTTAGGAATTTTTGCACAAGTGCATGTTTCATCTCTCAATGTCTTTGGTCAGTAAAGCGTCTGGTCAGTCCCGACCTTCGCTGTCATATTGGAGCTACTGGAGAGTCAAGGTGGTGATCGCCCCGGATGCCGTGATGTTTGGTCAGCGAAATTCCACAGGAAATTAGGCAGAGCAGAATGCATTGCGTGTGTGGCGTATGTATGTTTCCATTTGTTTGTACAAGCTAGTTTTCCTCTTTAACTATATGCGTGCGTTTGGAGCGTCTAATGTTTCCGGGGCGGATGATTGTCGTCGTGACGTGACACAGAGATGAGCTCCTCTCGCGGGCGAGCTCGCTCTCAGACCATCCGCCGGTCTCTGGCGCACCAATCACGTTAGCGCCGCGTAACCTCTTCTCAAATACGCCAGTCATTTTACAGGCGTGGCCGGTCTCCGTCTCAAACCCGGCTCCGTGTGCCTCGCGGGACGGAGAGGCCTTCAGCCTCTCGGGAGTCAGAGGTCAGAGGTGGCCCGCACCTCTCTGTTCTGAATCCACCTGGTCATCTTCTCTTGGTTTGTTTCTTACTTCTTCTCTCATCTCTTACATTACACATCTCATCTTTTGTGTCTTACATCTTTGTTATTTAGAATATTTTTCCTTTTCATTTTGAATTACATGATAAGTTTCCAAAAAAAATGACTTTTTAAAAATATTTATTTTTGGTTCACCTCCTCTTCTCTTCTCTTACCTGCCTCTTCTCTTCTCTTTCTTACTCTTCTCTCTTCTCTTCCTCTTCTCTTCTCTTCTCTTACCATCTTCTCTTCCTCAATTTCAAATTCAAATTTCATTAATCACATGCACAGACATCGTATCGAGCATGTAGTGAAATGCTTTGGGCCATCATCCCATCCACATACAGATGAGTTGGGAGTAGACATGGCCGGGATGACAGATAAAGAGAGTACAGCCATTCTCACTCTCCTCCCCTCTCCTCCTCTCCTCCTCTCCTCTCCTCTCCTCTCCTCCTCTGCTCTCCTCTCCTCTCCTCCTCCTCTCTCCTCTCTCCTCTCTCTCCTCCTCCTCCTCTCTCCTCTCCCTCCTCTCCCTCCTCCTCTCCTCTCCTCCTCCTCCTCCTCTCCTCCTCTCCTCCTCTCCTCCTCTCCTCTCCTCCTCTCTCTCCTCCTCCTCTCCTCTCCCTCCTCTCCTCCTCTCTCTCTCTCTCTCTCCTCTCTCCTCTCCTCCTCCTCTCCTCCTCTCCCTCCTCTCCTCTCCTCTCCCTCCTCTCTCCTCTCCCTCCTCTCCTCCTCCCTCTCCTCTCCTCCTCCTCTCCTCCCTCTCCTCTCCTCTCCCTCCTCCTCCTCCCTCCTCTCTCTCCTCTCCTCTCTCTCTCTCCTCCTCTCTCTCCTCCCTCCTCTCCTCTCCTCCTCTCCTCTCTCTCTCTCCTCTCCTCTCCCTCTCCTCTCTCCTCCTCTCTCTCCTCTCTCCTCCTCCTCTCTCTCCTCTCCCTCTCCTCCTCTCCTCCTCTCCTCTCTCTCTCCTCCTCTCTCTCCCTCCTCTCCTCCTCTCTCTCTCTCTCTCTCTCTCTCTCCTCTCTCTCCTCTCTCTCCTCCTCTCCTCCCTCTCCTCTCTCCTCTCTCCCTCTCTCTGCCCTCCTCTCTCTCCTCTCCTCTCTCCTCTCTCCTCCTCCTCTCCTCTCTCCCTCTCCCTCTCCTCCTCTCCTCTCCTCTCCTCTCCTCTCTCTCCTCCTCTCCTCTCCTCCTCTCTCCTCTCCTCTCCTCCTCTCCTCTCCTCCTCTCTCTCCTCTCTCCTCCCTCCTCTCCTCTCCTCCTCTCCCTCTCCCTCCTCTCCTCTCCTCCTCCTCCTCCTCCTCTGCCTCCTCTCCTCTCTCCCTCTCCTCCTCTCCTCCTCTGTCTCCTCTCTCTCTCTCCTCTCTCTCTCTCTCCTCCTCTGCTCTCCTCCTCTCCTCTCCTCTCCTCTCTCCTCTCTCTCCTCTCCCTCCTCCTCTCCTCTCCTCCCTCTCTCTCCTCCTCTCTCCTCTCTCCTCTCCTCCTCCTCCCTCCTCCTCTCCTCCTCTGCCTCTCCTCCTCCTCTCCTCTCCTCTCTCTTTATCTCTTCATCTCATCTTGTCTCTTCTCTCATCTCATACCTCCTTTTCCATTTTGATGAATTTCTTCGCTTCCTTTCTTCTTCCATCTCTTCATGTCACATCTTTTCTCATATCAAGTTTCTCTTGTGTTTTGTCTCATATGTTTGTGATGGTATGTTTCTTCATCTGGTCTCTTCATGTCTCCACATCTCTTCCATATTTTTGTCTCATCTTGTCTTTCCTACCATTGCATATCTTGCTCTTTCTTTTCTCTTATTTTCTTGACCTCATCTCTCTTCTCTTTTTCTGTTGTTTCAGTATTATTTATCTACTATTATAGTATTTATGAATATTTAAAGTTAGCTAGAGGTTGTTTAATTTTTTTTTTGTTTTTTTTATAATTGATCTCTTATCTCTTCTGATTGCAGTTTATGCTCATGTTTGACCTTTGACCTCACAGGTGCCCTAGATTGTGTTTGTTTTAACAGCTCCGTAGATCAGCTCCAGCTAAGAGCAGCTCATGACAGATTCAGGCGGTGTTTGTGTTCAGTGTGTTGATCAGGAGAGCCCATTGGCTTTATTGGGTGAGTGAGGAGCGCTTGCTCCTCAGGCTGTTCTGGATCCTTGTAAAACTAACAGTGACTCAATAAAGCCCAAATAAATGAAAAAATAAGTTTGATTCTAGCAGCTGCATCATCACATGTGATTCCTTTAAGAATACCAAACTAAACATCTCTTGTTTGTCTGTTTGCACACAGCAGTTTTTTCCACACTCAAGGCTCTGGACATCTATAAACCTGTGTTTCTTCATAATGTTTTGTTTTGACCGTGATTATTTTTCATGAATGTGGTTTAGTGATCCATGGTCTCTTTGGTGTTTGAAACAATGTTCTTTAAGAAACCGTGTGTTGATGCAACATGATTTAGAAACTGACTATGCAGAAGCACTAATGAACAGATTGAGTGCGCTGTTCCTTTAAGAATGACCTCATAGTGTGTTCGGCTTTCACATGGTGATCTGGATTCAGACCTGAATGATGATGATGATGATGATATCATAATGGTGCAGTAATGTTGTTCTTATGATACAGAACAGACTCCAAGATCATTAAACACGTGAAAATTAATAATTTAGTGCAGCGGATCCTCACTGGGGAAATTCAGGTTGACACAGAAGGATGTTAAAAATTCAGCTTTGATTTCTAGAGCGTAACATGTGGCCTGGAACATGGTGAGGAGAATCTGAGCTTACAGGAGCTTTTTGTGTTGGAATCGGGTTTGATCACGAAAAGTAGTGAGAGTGGTTGACATTTGTTATCATCGCGGTTGCTAGGTGTTCTGAGAGTTTTCTAGGTTAAGTGTTTGCTAGGGCTTTGCTTGTTTTGGACTGTTGCTATGCAGTTACTAGGGTGGTCTGAGTGTTTTAGACTGTTGTCATGCAGTTGCTAGGGTGTTCTGAGTGTTGTAGAACGTTGCCATGCAGTTGCTAGGTGTTCTATGGTTTTAGATGGTTGCTATGCAGTTACTAGGTGGTCTGAGTGTTTTAGACTGTTGCCATGCAGTTGCTAGAGTGTTCTGAGTGTTGTAGAATGTTGCCATGCAGTTGCTAGGGTGTTCTGAGTGTTGTAGAATGTTGCCATGCAGTTGCTAGGTGTTCTGCGTGTTTTAGACTATTGCTATGCAGTTTCTAGGACATTCTGAGTGTTTGGGCTGCTGGATATGCTGTTGCTGGAGTGTTTTGAGTGTGTTTTAGTCTTGGTATGCAGTTGTTAGTATATTTATAGTGTTTTGGCTATTTCTCTGCAGTTGCTAGGGTGTTTTGACTGTTGCTATGCAGGTGCTAGGTTGTTCTAAGTGTGTTTTACTCTGTTGATATGCGGTTACTTGGGTGTTTTGAGGATTTTGGCTGTTGCTGTGGAGTTGCTGGGGTTTTTCCATGTACTTAGGCAGTTGCTATGGAGTTGCTAGGCTGTTCTGAGTGTTCTGATTGGGTGTCAGAGAGGATCCAAAGAAGGAAGGATACATATATTTTATGAATCATCATAATTTTTTATATTGAGAGCGATTTTGAGACAAGGGCAATATCATCCTTCGTGTGAATGGGACTTTAGGCTGTTGCTATGCAGTTGCTGTACGGTGTTCTAAATGTTTAGGCAGTTGCTAGGGAGTTGCTATGGTGTTGTGAGTGTTTTGGAACACACACACACTCTCTCTCTATCTCAGCTTTAAGGCTTAGTGCTGGTGTTTTGACCAGAACTAACACTAGTGAGTGGAGGTGAGAGGTGGGCCGTTAGTTTTGCTGGCAGGATATCGCAGGGTTAAACCCCCTGAAACGGCCCAGAGAGCAGCACGCCTGCTCCCATCAGGGGGTAACAGAGGATGGGGGGTGACAGGGGCAGGAGGGGGTGACAGATGGTCCTGCTTGGGCACAACACACACACACACACACACACAGAGGTTAATAGGCGCTTTTTTGACTGATTTGACAAAGTTGAACACCAGCTAGTGTTGACTACACACAGAGAGACTGCACCTGCTCTCACACACACACACACACACACACACACACACACATCTAGCTAAATAGTCATTCCATAGCCTTTGATTATTTGTAGAATTTTTTTAATACAAATATTTTTCATTTGCCCATTTAATTTTTTTTTTTCTAGATTTTCTCCCCAAAAATGTTTAAATATTTACTTTTATGCATATTTCTTACCCATATTTTTTCCCATATTTCATCCTATATACATCATTTTACATTTTACAGATATATCTTTTATATATTTTTGTTCATATCTAAGCCTATATTTGGTTAAATCTCCTATATTTCATGAATTTTAAGCACATTTATGTCATATTTTTTGTTCATATATTAAAAAAATATTTTAAAAATACTTTTTCTTTTTTATTTCCCATATATTTTTTGTTTTTTTGCTTATTTTTCTCCAAATATTTCATATAATCATATTTCTCCCAATGTCCTTTTTTATTATTTTACTACTAAATAATTATTATTTAATAATATTTGTTTTTATTAGTTTTTATTATTGAAGTCATCTCTAGATGTGTCCCAAAGTGTGTGTGTGTGTGTGTGTGTGAGAACAGATGGGCCAAAATAGTCAAGTGAGTCGTCTGAAGAAGTTGTTTATTGATCACTTCTTTCCTTATCTCTTTCTTTTGTTTCCTTCTTTCTCTGAATCTTTTTTTCTGAATTGCTTCCATGCAGCAAATAAGGCAAAAGAGCAAGGGATAAAATTAGATTGCAGAACTGATTGATCGTCTGTGTGTGTGTGTGTGTGTTCAGGTTGATTTCGTTCAGTGCTTCTGTTGTGTTTGCACTCTAGTTTACTGATGACATCAGCACTCGCTCTGAAACTTCCCTGTTTTAAAGTGGCCTGATGAACATTTCTCTTAAAGGGACAGTTCACCCAGAAATAATCATTTTGTCATCGCTCATGTTTTGTTCTTTATTTCTCCCAAATATATATTATTATGATTGCATATTTTCCTCATGTATTACATTGTATTATACTATTGTTATTATTATTATATATATATATATATATATATATATATATATATATATATATATATATATATATATATATAATTTTATTTTTATTTTATTTTTTTTTCAATTTTGCTTCTATATGTTTCATAAATTCTCCTCTAAATATTGATTAATGTAGCATATTCCTTCAATTTCATTAGTTATTATCATCCAACAATGCTAACTGTTGTCATCATGCATGATTTCTGAATATTTCTCCACACACATTTCACCATTTGTTAAATTCGTGTTTAGCGCATTAATCTTTCCTATAATCATTTGCGTAATTTCCCCATACATTTTGTGGCATTTTTCATATTCCTCGTATAATGAATTATTATTTTTGCGAATACTTCAATTCTCACTGATACCTAATAGACAAAGATAATCATTCTGCCATCATGATATATTTAATTATTTGCTGTTCATATTTCACTCCACGCTTTTGTATATATTCCTATATATATTGTGATATTAGTTCACAAAATATTTATATATTTTTTCATATTTCCCTATATATATTTTATTTGTTTTCACATATTCCTAATATATTTTATGATTTATTGCATGCTTCACGATCGACTGAGGCAATCAGGTTATGATAAAAACTTTTTCATCAGTAGAAGTGAATGGAGAGCGGAGCTGCTCTAAACTCTGCAGAAGAGAATTTCTCCTTTCTCTCCACGCTTGTAATGAGTGAATGAGGGTTTTGTTTTGGGGTTTTTTTGGCTGAACTACCTTCAAAGGAGCAAGAAAGCACCTGATCTCACAGACAGAGAAAGCTTCTTTTCTTTCTCTCTTTCTTAAATCACTTAATCGCAGTAACATCCTCAAAGAGCCGTCATGGCTTTAGAGGTGATCGTCTTGCTGTTCTTGTCTTCAAGGCTGTTTCCTTTTGAGCCGCTCGACCGGGTTTTTTGTGAATGTTAAATTGATGAGCTTCACTCCCTTTAAACGGCCACTTACGTCCCAGTTTTAATGGATTCTGTGTGTGTGTGTGTGTGTGTGTGTGTGTGTGACATGCACTTTCAGTGTGTTATGAGGTGAAGGTCCGTTTCTAATGCACCGTTTTAAAAGGAGGAAAATAGACACTTTGTTCAGGCCCGAGACTAAAGATGGCGTTTCCCACTCAGACGACTCGAGAAGCTAAAGCAGACACCCAAACACCGCGGCGTGAGTTTAATAACTTGACCAGCAGGGGGCGCTAACACTGACCGAACGTGCTGGAAACAGTGCTTGGCTTTTAATTCATACTGAAACGTGTGAACATTTTGATATCGCTAATACATTTTGACAAGTTATGTATGTACTGTATGTTTACAGTATTTATTTTACCTTGCACAAATTGCAGCGTCAGTGTTAAATCGTTTTTTGCATGCATTGCATGCTGTTTTCATGCCTGACTTTTTATAAACGGTGAGCGCCACGCTCATATTTTAAGTAGTGTTACTCAGGACACAATAAAAGGAGGGGATGCTTTAATCAGATCGAAAGTGACAGGAAAGACATTTCTAACGCTGTTCTTTTGAGCTCTCTATTCACCGAAGAATCCCGAAACATAAAATGCATCACGGATTGCATGAAAATATTATGCGGCGCAACTGTTTCCAGCACTGATAATAATCAGAAATGTGAAGAAGAGACTTGTTTTAGAAACATTTAAAACCGCATCGTGCTTCCCAAACTTTAGCACGTTGTAAACCGTTTGATCTTGAAGGTTTATTGACCTCTGACCCCGTAGGCCAGACCGGACTGAACCAGGCTACACCAGACCAGCCCTGGAGTCTCTGTGTTATTGACCATATCCTCAGTTTATGTCGTCTTCATATCTGCAGAGTGTTGTCTGTCTCTCTGAAGCTGGAAGCCACAGTATCGATCTCGGCCACAACCCACCGGGCGCTTTACCTTACTGAAGCTGTGGGACGTCTGTCCCACACACACACACACACACACACACACACACACACACACACACAGACACACGCACTCACACGCACGCACACACACACACACAGACACACACACACACGCACACACGCACTCACGCACACACACACACACACACAGACACACACACACACTCACACTCACACACACACTCACACACACACACACACACACATACGCACACACAGACACACACACACACGCACTCACACACACACACACACACGCACACACACGCACACACACACACACAGACACACACACACAGAGACACACACACACACAGACACACACACACACACACACACGCACACACACTCACTAACTCACACACAGACGCACACACACACACACACACACACACACACACACACGCACGCACACAGACACACACACACACAGACACACACACACGCACGCACACACAGACACACACACAGACACACGCACACGCACACACATACACACACACACACACACACAGACACACGCACACAGACACGCACACGCACACACACACACACACACACACACACGTGACGCTTCCATGTTTTATTAGGGCTCTCCATAGGTGCAATTGTTTTTATACTGTACAGGTTGTATGTGTTATTGTCCTGCACCTAAACCTACACTTTACAGGAAACTACTCACATTTTTATATAAAAAAAAAAAAACACATTCTGAGTGATTTATAAGTGTTTTGAAAAGTGGGGACATGAGGTAATGTCTTAACGTCACCTTGTAATGCCTATGTCATACCTGTGTCGTTATACTAATTCATGTCCTGATTTGTCGCACAACCCTCTCTCTCACACACACACACACACACACTCCTCACGCTGGTGTCTGGTCCTCTCTTCAGCACATGTTTCAGATGATGACACGCATGCAAAAACATCTCTGTTCAGCCGCAGATGTGACACGCTTGAGCTTTTCTTGATTAATCTATGATAATGGTTTGCTTTTTCCTTTTAAAATGTCGCTTGTAACCCGTTGAACTTATGCAGTTATTTATATATATATATATATATATATATATATATATATATATATATATATATATATATATATATTCAATGTAATGTTATTTTTATTAATAAAATGTAAAAATAATAATACAATTTTATAAGTCCTAAGCTGCTTTGATTTGACAACAAAATCCAATAAAATCAGGACAATTTAACATTTTTATATACATATCATTCTTAATTGTATAATAATTAAGTATATGCAGTAATTATGTGGTAAAATTAATAATTGCTTACGTAATAAAATGATTAATATTATGTTTGTTTTATATAGGTTTATCCAGTTGATACGTAGTGTTTTTTATTAAAAAAAGAAACATTTATATATATTATTGATCTAAAGACACCAATTAAAATGGCTGAAACGCATATATTCTTTAATATGAGTTTTAATGTAAATTGAATAACCGAAACATTGATACTGAATGTGTTGAATGGAGGTCTGTGTCTCGGTTTAACTTAGTTAATGTGAAATATGCTGGTTTTTCTTTCATCAGATGTCATTTTTAACCCATTTAACGTCTATAATGTGACGCATCTCTCACTGTAACAGTATAATAATGTAGGACAGGACTTGATTTACCCGTCATGATTTGAGTTTGTTTCGGATAATATTAGTGTGTGTGTGTGTGTGTGTGTGTGTGTGTGTGAAGGCCTCAGTCTCTGTAATTCACGCTTGTCCGCAAACAATGAGCCACTGTTTTTCCTCTTTCTCCTCGTCTCTTTTTTTGCTGCAATCGCGTGTCTCCAATTTTTTCTGGCCTTTGGAAGGAAGTTAAAAGTCCTGTTTACCGACAGCTTAGAGCTTAATTGACTGGAAGCCAAATAGAGAGTGTTTGTGCTATTCAGAGCCGCGGCCTATTGATAACGGCGTGTGTGAAAGCCAGCGAGCAGGAGGGCTCTTATTGAAGAGAGACGCGGTCACAATCGCTTTGTGGACTCTTTTATCATGGACACTCGAGCCCCGGTCTCAGCGGACACACACCGGCCGTCTGTCACACTATTGAACTGTCTCTCACACACACACACACACAGAGAGAGTGTAAGAAAAGCACTGTGAAGATGCAAAAGGAAGAAACACTTTGTGTGTGTGTGTGTGTGTGTGTGTGTGTGTGTGCGCGCGCTGATCCTGCTACTATTATTAGGATGAACCCCAATTTTGCAGATATTTTGTAAATATTTATAAAATAAGGTGAATGTGTGTTACTTTTTTAACACTTTATTCTGTAATGACTGCTATACTGTAGAATTTAACCACTAGTATACATTTAATATATTTATATAATAATTTATATAAATTATATAAATATAAATATTTATATTTATCAATAAATATATTTACACACATTCATATATATACATATATATCTTACATAATTGTGTGTGTATGTATATATATATATATATATATATATATATATATATATATATATATATATATATATATATATTAGGTTAGGTTAAAAATACAGTAAACTAACAATAAAAACATTACAAAATTCTAAACATAATTTGTTCATATTTTTTTCCTTATATAAATTGTAATATATATATATATGTTTTATTATGTTATTATTTATGATGTAACAATATATAGAGAGGGAGTTTTTATTATATACTATAACAAACCCATATAATCAATATGAACATAATAAAGAAAACCAAACTTTTACAAATGCATTATATTATTATAAAAATATTTTTTCATTGCTTCATCATACATTGTTGCACAGTAGTACTTCATAGTAAAATTCATAAAAAAAAATATATATATATATATATATATATATATATATATATATATATATATATATATATATATATATATAAGAAGTTTTTTGTGTATAGCTGTTTATATTTTTAGATATGATATGCTTTTAGTGTAAATTAAACAAATTGACGCTTGAACATTTTTGGGGTGTTTGGGTGATTTTTGGCAGCATAAAATTATAAATCTTCAGACACACATCCATCATCTTCTCGTGAAAGACATGTACTGACTAAATGAAAGAAAGCGTTTTAGTCTAAATGAATGGCTTCTACTTTTAGAAGCTTTTAATCGTATGTGTGTACGAGAGTGTGTGCGTGCTTGTGCAAGAGTGTGTGTGTGTGTGTGTGTGTGTGTGTGTGTGTGTGTGTGTGTGTAAGGTTGTAATCTGCTCTGTATTCTCAGTCCTTCCCTCGCTGTAGTTGATTAGGAATCTCCAGATATGAGCTCTGGATCATGTGTTTGTGTTTTAAAGAATCAAAATATGTTTAACCTTCAGAAGCGAGGGCTGGAGAAGGTCACGTCCTCTTCCTCCTCGCTAATAAATTGTGTTTGCACTCGCTGGACGCATCGCAAGACTTTCAGACTCTTCTGACTCGGGCTCCTTTATGTTTTCTAACTGATGAGACTTTCTGCTCTCCCAGGTCTCCCCCAATCTCATGGGCTTAGATTGACCGACGCGACCACTCGAAGATATTCATGAAGTTATACAGTTTTATAGTTATATTATTTTTTACAAATATTAATAAATGCACTGCAACTTACTATGAAGCATTTATTATTTGATTAGAAATTAATACTTTCCAAAAAGTTACAAAATATGTTTAAAATAAACTTTTTATATAATGATATAATAGTATTATACAAAAAAATTTAATTAATGTTGCATTATTTTAACATATTAATGTCTTGAGCTGATACAGGTAACTATGTAGTAATTATTTTATTAACCAGTACATTTATATATTTTTATAACAATAACAATTATATCATTCTTATTGTAAGAACTGTATTTTATGCACAGTTATTTAATTTAAAATATCAATATTTTGCATTGGTATAAGTATGAAAATACTTAATACTTAAATTATCTATAGTAATTGTTTCTTAACAGTAAATTCATATTTTATAATTATATAATAATAAAACACCCTAGCAACGCCCCTAGTAACCCAGCACGAGCAAAACCTGTAACACACTAAAACTGCTTAGCAACACCTTAGCAACCACCTATAATCTTTTGGATTCGGACAGGAATACAAAATGACTGAATTCTAAATTTACAAAACTGAATATTTGCATCTAACAACACCCATAGCGCCCTAGCAACTGCCTAGTAACACCTTAGCAACCACCCATACTGCCCTGGCCCCACCAAAAAGTGCTCCTTCATCTTTAGTTTTAAGACTCCTAGTGATGTATAGCTTCTGGTCAGAAATGCAGAAAGACCATAACTGAGCGCATGAACCTAGCAACACCTGGAACACACTTGAAACTGCTTAGCAACACCTTAGCAACCACTCAGAATCCTTTGGATTAATAGATTCTCGGTCAGGAATACAGAATGACTGAAGCCAAATTTACAAAACTGAATATTTGCACCTAACAACACCCATAGCGCCCCTAGCAACTCCCTAGTAACACCTTAGCAACCACCCATACTGCCCTGGCCCCACCAAGAAGTGCTCCTTCATCTTTAGTTTTAAGACTCCTAGTGATGTATAGATTCTTGGTCAGAAATGCAGAAAGACCATAACTGAGCGCATGAACCTAGCAACACCTGGAACACACTTGAAACTGCTTAGCAACACCTTAGCAACCACTCAGAATCCTTTGGATTAATAGATTCTCGGTCAGAAATACAGAATGACTGAAGCCAATTTTACAAAACTGAATATTTGCACCTAACAACACCCATAACACTCTAGCAACTGCCTAGTAACACCTTAGCAACCACCCATACTGCCCTGGCCCCACCAAGAAGTGCTCCTTCATCTTTAGTTTTAAGACTCCTAGTGATGTATAGATTCTTGGTCAGAAAAGCAGAAAGGCCATAACTTAGCGCACGAACCTTGCAACACCAGTAACACACTAGAAACTGCTTAGCAACACCTTAGCAACCAGCCAAAGGGCACTAGAAAACTGCCAGAATCCTTGGGATGAATAGAGTCTCAGTCAGGAATATAGTGAGATGAAAACTGTGATTTTACACCTGGCAACAACTGTGACACTAACAACCACCCGGAATACCCTAGCAACCACTTAAGGTACCCTAGCGACTTCCTGGCAATCAGGTCAGGAATACAGAAAGATCAAAACCTCCTTCATCTTTAGCTTTAAGACTCCAGGGAAGAATAGATTATTGGTTAAAAATACAGCTTTTGCACCCAGCAACCATCCAGAGCACTCTATCAGCACATAAAAGTGAATTCTGCTCCAAGTCCTTTGTCTTCTTTTTAAGACTCTTCGGGACAAACAGATCCTCAGTCAGAGAAAACCGAACGGCCGAACCCGAATCGACAAACCGAGCGTTTGCTTTTGTTCGGGGCGTAAAGCGCAGAGCAAAAACAGCGTTTATTTCCTAGCATGAGACTTCTTGCTCCTGCATTGTAGGGCTGCAGAGATCAATCCTTTCCCACAATCCCCTGCTATCAAATGTTACCTGCCCGCGACGGTGATCAATGGGCCGGCGGAGCAGGCAGTGCATCATGGGAGCTGATAATCCATGATGTCGGAGCGGCTGGCGCAGGAACGCCGGAGCGAGTCGCAGCGCATGATGCTATTGATCCGTTTCCCAGCGTGAAGGAGCGTCTGCTGCATCTTTCTCATTCTTCCCCGTCTCCCTCTCTCCGTTTAATTGATGCTTTCTCCTCTTTGATAATTTTATTATCCGTCCGCCCCGATCCGGCCGTTTTTCAGATGGAAATACGCCGAGGAACGTCGCAGTCGTCCGCCTTTTTAGCTGATTTTGTTTTTGAGCGCAAATGCGATTCACGCGCAACGGCATGTTACGATGGATCGCCGATTAAAGATACGCCATCGATACCGTTCATAAATCAATAACCAGACGGCGTGATCCGTCACGAAGACGTTCGCTCTGTCGCTTATTGCATCCGACGTGAAATATTACAAAACGGACGATCGTCAGAGCCATTTTCTCCTATTATAATGGCAGGAGTCACGATGATGGCAGTAATGTTATTGTGAAAACTGCTCGACTTATGAACACTGACAGATGACAATAATCATGCGATTGGATTAAATGCATCAGAAAAAGCAATAAAACATCAAGCTAAATAAAGAAATAATAGTTTGCTTAACATTTTGGTCAAAACTTGATTTAAAAAAATATATATATATATATATATACTCTGTGTGTGTAAAGAAAATATATAACGTTGATTTTTAGCAGTTATTTTAGTAGATATTAACAAAAACAAAATGTTGCATTATAATTGTACTTACATTAAAATGTAAAATACATTTCATGCGATTGGATTAAATGCATCAGAAAAAGCAATAAAAACATCAAGCAAAATAAAGAAATAATAGTTTGCTTTACATTTTGGTCAAAACTTGATTAAAAAAATATATATATATATATATATATATATATATATATATATATATATATATATATATATACTGTGTGTGTAAAGAAAATATATAACTGTTGATTTTTAGCAGTTATTTTAGTAGATATTAACAAAACAAAATGTTGCATTATAATTCTACTTACATTGTTGTAAATACAATTCAATGCATTAAAATGATTGTATTATACTGTTACAATGAAGTGCTCATTTATTTTAATAAGCAGTAAATGTATGTATTTATATATTTGAATTTAGAAAAACATTTATATTAAAAGTCTGTGTGTTTGTGTGTGCATATTATATTCACACACACACACATATATATATTAGAATGTACATTAAACGTTAAAATGTTATAATACAATTATTTCAAAATTCTATCAAAAAACTTTAAAGTTTTAAATTAATAAATAGAAATAATGTTAAAAATATATATATATATATATATATATATATATATATATATATATATATATATATATATATATTTTGTATTGTAATAATTTGGATGTTTTATACGTTATATAACTGTACTATTTAAATAGAAATATATTATTCTGATAAAGGTTCCAAGCAGTAAGTGTGCATTTTTAAATAATAATATAGTTAAAAATATATTTGTTATAATTAATATAATATATAAAATTAAAGTTGTTTTAATATAATGTTTTAATTTGTTGTTTTTAGTTTGACTTTTTTTAAATACTTGACCTTTTCTTATATTTCTTTTTACTTGTCAAACTGTGTGTACTGCTTTTGAAGGGTGTACAGTTGTGATTTATGTGTATGTGCTTTAGTTGTGTGTGTGTGTGTGTGTGTGTGTGTGTGTGTGTGTGTGTGTGTGTGTGTGTGTGTGTGTGTTGAGTGTGTTGAGTGTCTGTGTGTTCCTCATCACAGTTTGATTTGGTTTCACCTTGAATGCAGCACTGCGATATTGATTTAGCTGATCTCACACACACACACACACACACACACACACACACACACACACACACAGATCGACCATGCCATGTTAGGCACCTGCAGGATGGAAAGGCCGCTTTTATATTGCTTTGACAATGCATGGCCTCTAAATACAGTCACAGCAGTATTTTTAATGCTGTCACAATATGACATATAACATATTAAAGTGTTTATTATAAAGAAAGATGCATAAACACACTTTAAAAACAAAATATAGGAAGTTTGGGGCTTGAAATAGTTTTTACGTTGGTATTTTGTGTTTTTATTGTAATTCTTGTTAGATATATATATAACTATTATTTATATATATATATATATATATATATATATATATATATATATATATATAAATTTTATTATATAGAGACTAGTTTTAATGATGTTAGTTTTAGTGAATTATAATAACTTTGTATAAGATGTTCTGCATATACTGTTTTTCAATAATGTTTGTGTGTGTGAGTGTATGCGATAGAGTGTGTATTCGTGTGTACATCGGCAAATAAGTGTGTATGTGATTTTGCAAGGGAGTGTGTGTGCACGTATACATTGGAGAGTGAGTGAGTGTGTGTGTGTGTGTGTGTGTGTGTGAGAGTGAGTGTGTTTGTGAAAGCATGTGTGTATGTAAGAGCGTGTGTGTGTGTGTGTGTGTGTGTGTGTGTGTGTGTGTGTGTGTGTGTGTGTGTGTGATTTTACGGGAGAGTGTGTGTCTTTGTCAGACAGAGAGTATGTGTTTATGTGTGTGTTTGTGCCGGTGCTCGAGTGTGTGTGCAAGAACATGCTTCGTGTGTGTGTGTGTGGTTGTGCGTGCGCGGTCATGTTTGTGTATGTTTGCGCGCGCATGTATGAGCACGTGCTTTTTTTTGTGTGTGTGTGTGTGTGTGGTATTTGATCCAGTGTTAACTGTAATATTAATAGCAGCAGCAGCTCTTCATATAGAAACTCACTCACAGAGGTGTTGTTCTGCTCCTCTGAGGAGGATCAATATTTCAGTTTGTTTTGTTGTCGTAGCTTTGATTTTGTCTTTAATATTGCAGGTAAGAAGCGCACAGATACTGATTAAACAAAGATGATCGCATCACATCAGATTTCATACACACAAGCTGAACGGACTCTGTGTGTGTTTCTAATAACTGAAGCATGGAAATGCACTTATGCAGTGTTTGTGACTGATTTCTGTTGGCACTGAAGCTATGAAAGCTCCTCACGGTTTACTGTCACTTATTTCTATTGTCACGTTTCATTTACTCTGATGGTGGGTGACAATTTCTTTTGCTGCAGCACTTCTTCACTGCATTGTATGATTACAAAAAAAACAAGAACAAAGACAGCAGTAAGTATAGAGAATACTTGAAATGAATCAAATGAATTTAAAGTGCAAAATCATAACATTTTAATGAAATAAATTCTGCTTTGAAGTAATAATTAGTTTTATTAGTCAGATAAAAATAGAAAATAATATATATTTTAATTATAAAATAATGTAAATATTATAATCTAAAAACATTTATATAAGTTGTTTTGAATACATTAAATGGTTATATAATTTTATTTATATATATATATATATATATATATATATATATATATATATATATATAACATGTATAACTATTATATAATAATTATATAATAAATTATTTAAAATATAAATCTGTATTATTATATACAATATAATTTAATAAAATATATTTTCTTAAAAATAGTACTT
>NW_025048699.1:22500-32500 GCF_018831695.1 Puntigrus tetrazona
ATAGCATATTTTGCAAGCATAGTTTTATCTTCATTGCTAACAGTATTGCAGTATTTTAATAGTGAAAATGCTTTGTATAGTAAGCGGGAAATGAGCTC
Source organism: Puntigrus tetrazona (assembly GCF_018831695.1). Lineage (NCBI taxonomy): Eukaryota > Metazoa > Chordata > Actinopteri > Cypriniformes > Cyprinidae > Puntigrus > Puntigrus tetrazona. Next base: position 22,599 of record NW_025048699.1, read on the forward strand.
CGCGCTGTAGTGACAGGAAGTGATGTCACAGTAATGCTGTAAATCCAGTGTGCTGAAGGCATTCCCTGTTTAGACGCCCTTTGTTTCTCTCTCTATCTCCCCATCTGCCGCCTCTCTTTCCAGCTCAACTCCATTGATTTTAACTTCACTTTCGATTTGACTGCAGCACAGGCCAGAGACAGACAGACAGAGAGAAGGAAAGACAGACAGACAGGCGTATAGACAGGCAGACACAAACAGACAAAGGCAGACGGAAACGCATACAGACAGATAAACAGAAAGACAGACAGATGAACAGAGACAGGCAGACAGTCAGACAAGGTTAGACACATAAATAGATGGATAGAGACAGACACACGGACAGATGGACAAATTGACAGGCACAGACAGACAGATGGACAGAGACAGACAGTAAGACAAGGATAGACAAACAAACAGATGGACAGAGACTGACAGAGGAGTAGACACATAGACCGATGGACAGAGACAGAGACAGACACATGGACTAATTGACAGACACAGACAGAGGAGTAGACACACAGACGAATGGACAGAGACAGACAGATAGACTAATTGACAGACACAGACAGAAGAATAGACACACAGACAGATGGACAGAGACAGACAGACAGACACATGGACTAATTGACAGACGCAGACAGAAGAATAGACACACAGACAGATGGACAGAGACAGACAGACAGACACATGGACTAATTGACAGACGCAGACAGAAGAATAGACACACAGACAGATGGACAGAGACAGACAGACAGACACATGGACTAATTGACAGACGCAGACAGAAGAATAGACACACAGACAGATGGACAGAGACAGACAGACAGACACATGGACTAATTGACAGCGCGAGACAGAAGAATAGACACACAGACAGATGGACAGAGACAGACAGACAGACACATGGACTAACTAATTGACAGACGAGACAGAAGAATAGACACACAGACAGATGGAGAGAGAGACAGACAGACAGACACATGGACTAATTGACAGACGCAGACAGAAGAATAGACACACAGACAGATGGACAGAGACAGACAGACAGACACATGGACTAATTGACAGACACAGACAGAATAGACGCACAGACAGATGGACAGAGACAGACAGACAGTCAGATGGACAGAGACAGACAGACACATGGACTAATTGACAGACGCAGACAGAAGAAGAGACACACAGACAGATGGACAGAGACAGACAGACAGACAAATGGACTAATTGACAGACACAGACAGAGGAGTAGACACACAGACGAATGGACAGAGACAGACAGATAGACTAATTGACAGACACAGACAGAAAAATAGACACACGGACAGATGGACAGAGACAGACACATGGACACAGACAGACACATAGACTAATTGACAGACGCAGACAGAAGAATAGACACACAGACAGATGGACAGAGACAGACACACATACAAATGGACAAATTGACGGACACAGACAGAGGAGTAGACGCATAGACGAATGGACAGAGACAGACAGATAGACTAATTGACAGACACAGACAGAAGAATAGACACACAGACAGATGGACAGAGACAGACAGACAGACAAGGATAGACACATAAACAGATGGACAGAGGCAGACACACGGACAGATGGACACAGACAGACAGACACATGGACTAATTGACAGACACAGACAGAATAGACGCACAGACAGATGGACAGAGACAGACAGACAGTCAGATGGACAGAGATAGACACACATACAGATGGACAAACTGACAGACACAGACAGAGGGACAGACACATAGACAGACGGACTGAGACAGAAACACAAACAGCTTCACAAACTGACAGACACAGACAGAGGGATAGCTACATAGACACAGACAGACAGCAAACAGATAAAGACAGGTGGACAGACAGACACAGACAAAGAGAGGACGGCGGACGTTCCTGTAGTAATAAGGCAACTGGAAAACATCATTTATGACCGTACAAGTCATTCTATATCGCCGTGTGTGTGTGTGTGTGTGTGTGTGTGTGTGTGAGTGTGTGAAAGACACAGTAAGACTTGGTTTAGAGCAGTCTCTCTCTGTCTCTCTCTCTCTCTCTCTCTCTGTCTCTCTCTCTCTCTGTCTCTCTCTCTCTCTCTCTCTCTCTCTCTCTCTCTCTCTCTCTCTCTCTCTCTCTCTCTCTCTCTGTCTCTCTCTCTCTCTCTCTCTCTCTCTCTCTCTCTCTCTCTGTCTCTCTCTCTCTCTCTCTCTCTCTCTCTCTCTCTCTCTCTCTCTCTCTCTCTCTCTCTCTCTCTCTCTCTCTCTCTCTCTCTCTCTCTCTCTCTCTCTCTCTCTCTCTCTCTCTGTCTCTCTCTCTCTCTCTCTCTCTCTCTCTCTCTCTCTCTCTCTCTCTCTCTCTCTCTCTCTCTCTCTCTCTCTCTCTCTCTCTCTCTCTGTGGCCCAGCTCTCTAATAAGCTTCCTGTGGCCCAGCTTCTAATGTGGCATGTTTATTGCTTTAACTAACCACTCATTAGCCCGGCTGATGCTTTGTCAATATTAATTCATCCATTTAAACCAAGTCAAGTCTTAAACAAAGATGTCCGCTCTGAAAAATGGACTCGACCCATTCGTCCGGCCTGAGAAACAGGACAATAAAAGAAGTGAGGTGTACTGCAATGTCTCTGTATGTCTCTGTACGGCAACATCCGGCTGCTCATTCTGACCAAGCGCTGCCCATTTAGTCAGGACATGTAAGTAGACATTTAAAAGGCAAGTTCAGCTAATAAACAAATGTGTGCATAAGCGATCATATATTGAATGAGTTGAAATGCTAATGATGGTTTAATGATACATTCCACTCAAATTTTATAAAAGAAATTTAGCAATTTTTTATTAAATTTGAGAATAGCCACAAAAAACTGGAGATCATAGTAATGTGAATTTATTAGGGATGCCACCAAATTTCGGCCAAAAGAGAAAAACGTCCCCAAAATATGAGCCGAAAATAGTCTATATAATATTAGAATATAATATTCGGTTTCTGTTTTCAGCCAATTACATCCAGAATTTTCAGTTTCGGCCCAGAATTTTAATTTCGATGCATCCCTAAAATTTATATAAAAATAAAATAAACTTGGTACAATTATCATAATAAATAGAAATATCCAAAATATAAATATGGCCTTTTTTTCTTGTTTATATTTAATTTCCTTTTTAAGAACAAAAGTATTTGTAAAAATAATGCAGGTTATTTAATAATTAATTAAAAAGAGAAAACAGTGAATATATTGCGGTGATGCCATGAGTTTTATTACATTTTTAAAAAATTTGTTTTAAAAATGTAATGCAAAAATTAAAAAAATATATTTTGGTTAACGTGATATAAATACTGTTTTATATAATTTTGCAATAAACTAAATCTTAATTTTTCACACATTTTTCAAACAATTTTTTTTTTTTTTTTTGTTAAATGTAACCTGAGCGTGTTCTTGACAGGATGTCTGAGCTTAATAAGTTGAATGCATTGGAAGTCATCGTTTTAATCATGTAATCCCGACTAAAGCTCATCAGGAGATTTAACGCTCCGAGTTTATTCAGAGCAGCTCTTCAGTCGAGTGTTTAAGGTTAAAGTTTCTCGTCTCTCACTTCCACGCCGATGGATTTGTGCCGCGGTGTTGGGAATCAAAGGCCGGATTAGAGTACAAACCACACTGCTCTTAAACCTCCGGAACAAAGCAACCAATCCCAGAGCGCTGCGCTTCACGACACAGGAGGTTTGATGCGTCTGAAACCACAGGCCAGACGCGTCCAGTCACACCTGGAGACACCCAGAGTTCAGATCAGTGCTGACCAACGCACACGCCTCTCAGACTCCTGCAGAAACGCTGGACCGACCTGCTTTCGGCTCGACCGCCATCAAGAAATTCTAGAAGTAAAGAAATGCATGCTTTTATTCAGCAAGGACGCTTTAAATTGATGAAACGCACAGTGTCTCTCACATACAGACGGCTGAAGTCAGTTTCTGCTGAGAGCTTCGGGCTGGAATCCGTCTGCATCAATTAGCTCACCTCATTGTTCTCTGTTGCCACGGTAATTACCCGCCGACCTGTTGCCGTGGCCACAAGCTCACGAGCAGACGCAGATAAATCCAGACGAACATTGTGTGTGTGATTATCAAGCAGCTGATGTATAACAAACAACGTAAACATTGATCAGATCAGCTGATGTGTGTGTGTGTGTGTGTGTGTGTGTCGGGTCACATGTGCTGACCTATCCCCCCTCGCCCTCCCACGCATATTGACCGTTGCCATGGAGACAGCATGTGCGGCTGTCGTGTGCTAATAGAGGCCTGCAGTGGAGTGAAGGAGCCCCTCGTTAGAGCTCCGCTGACGGACACACACACACACACACACACACACACACTGACCGCTGCGGGGTTTGTGTTCAACACCAGCTGACCTCAGTTCACTGACTTCTGTTGAAAAGGGGTTTCTGCTAAACCTAAACCTCGCCTTTTCAGTTCCCAGCGCCTTACTATTATTGTTGTTGTAAAATGATTGTATTGTTGTTTTTCAATCGGTTAAATACTTTTTAACACCTTATTTTTACATTATTCCATTTCCATATTTTTAGGAAAAAAAAGAAAAAAGTTATGGCTTGTCATTTTCAGATCCCAACATCAATTATTTATTTATTTATATATATATATATATATATATGTATATATATATATGTATTTATATATGTATTTATTTATTTATATATGTATTTATTTATTTATATATATTTATATATATATATATATATATATATATATATATATATATATATATATATATATATATATAATTTTTTTATTTTTTTATTTTATATAAATAATTAAGCTGGGGAGCTATGAGCAAGCCCACACCAGCCTGCCGCCTCTCACTGTGGGCAACACCAGAGTAGTGAAGAGTCCAGCCCCTTTCGAGGAGATGGGTTCCAGAGCCCAAGCAGTGCGTGGAGGTGAGCCCGACTATCTCTAGCCGGTATCTCTCGACCTCCCGCAACAACTCAGGCTCCTTCCCCCCCAGAGAGGTGACGTTCCATGTCCCTAGAACTAGGTTCTGAGTCCAGGGGTTGGGTTGTCGAGGTCCCCGCCTTCGACTGCCACCCAAACCACAGCTTAGCCGCCATGTGTTGGAGTTTAACCCGGTGGACGGGAGGGTCGCCTCCCTGCGACTCCGGGTTGGGGGGAGGACTCTCACTGTCATTTGTGCCTACGGGCCGAATGGCAGTGTAGAGTACCCGGCCTTCTTGGAGTCCCTGGGAGGGGTGCTGGAAAGTGCTCCAACCGGGGACTCTATCGTCCTGCTGGGGGACTTCAACGCTCACGTTGGTGATGCTAGTGACACCTGGAGGGGCGTGATTGGGAGGAACGGCCCCCCCGATCTAAACCTGAGTGGTGTTCTGTTGTTGGAATTCTGTGCTAGTCACGGTCTGTCCATAACGAACACCATGTTCAAGCATAAGGGTGTCCACCAGTACACGTGGCATCAGGACACCCTAGGGCGGAGGTCGATGATCGACTTTGTGGTTGTATCATCTGATCTCCGGCCGCATGTCTTGGACACTCGGGTGAAAAGAGGGGCGGAGCTGTCAACTGATCACCACCTGGTGGTGAGTTGGATTCGTTGGCGGGGGAGGAGGCCAGACAGACTTGGCAGACCTAAACGCACTGTGAGGGTCTGTTGGGAACGTTGGCAGAGACCCCTGTCAGGAGATCTTCAACCCCGCCTCCGGCAGAGCTTTGACCGGATTCCGAGGGAGGCTGGAGACATTGAGTCCGAGTGGACTATGTTCTCTACCTCTTTGGTCGACGCAGCCGTCCGGAGCTGTGGCCGTAAAGTCTCCGGTGCATGTCGTGGCGGCAACCCCCGAACCCGATGGTGGACATCGGAAGTAAGGGATGCCGTCAAGCTGAAGAAGGAGTCCTATCGGGCCTGGTTGGCTCATGGGACTCCTGAGGCAGCTGACAGGTACCGGTGGGCCAAGCGGACCGCTGCCCGGGTGGTTGTGCAGGCAAAAACTCGGGTCTGGGAGGAGTTCGGGGAGGCCATGGAAAATGACTATCGGACGGCCTCAAAGAGGTTCTGGCAAACCGTCCGACGCCTCAGAAAAGGGAAGCAGTGCCCTGCCAACACACCGTATACAGTGCTGGTGGGAACCTGCTAACCTCGACTGGGGATATTGTCGGGCGGTGGAAGGAATACTTTGAGGACCTCCTCAATCCCGCCAACACGTCTTCCACTGAGGAGCAGAGGCCGGGACCCGGGGGACTCGACCATCACCCTGGCTGAGGTCACTGAGGTTGTTGAGAAGCTCCTCGGTGGCAAGGCACCAGGGGTGGACGAGATCCGCCCGGAGTACCTCAGGTCTCTGGATGTTGTAGGGCTGTCTTGGCTGACACGCCTCTGCAGCATCGCGTGGACGCGGGGAAAGTGCCTCTGGACTGGCAGACCGGGGTGGTGGTTCCTCTTTTAAGAAGGGGACCGGAGGGTGTGCTCCAACTATAGGGGATCACACTTCTCAGCCTCCCTGGGAAAGTCTATGCCAGGGTACTGGAATCCGTCCGATAGTTGAACCTCAGCTTCAAGAGGAACAATGCGGGTTTCGTCCTGGACGTGGAACACTGGACCAGCTCTATACCCTCTTCAGGATGCTGGAGGGTTCCTGGGAGTTTGCCCAACCAGTCCACATGTGTTTTGTGGATTTGGAGAAGGCATTCGACCGGGTTCCTCGTGGTGTCCTGTGGGGGTGCTCTGGGAATATGGGGGTAAGGGGCCCTTTGCTAAGGGCTGTCCAATCCCTGTATGATCAGAGCAGGAGCTTGGTTCGCATTGCCAGCATTAAGTCAGACTTGTTCCCAGTGCATGTTGGACTCCGACAGGGCTGCCCTTTGTCACCGGTCCTGTTCATTATTTTTATGGACAGGATTTCTAGGCGCAGCCGGGGCCGGAGGGGGTCTGGTTTGGTGACCACAGAATAGCTTCTCTGCTTTTTGCTGATGATGTTGTTCTGTTGGCTACATCTGGCCAAGACCTACAGTGTGCGCTGGGCGGTTTGCAGCTGAGTGTGAAGCGGCTGGGATGAGAATCAGCACCTCCAAGTCTGAGGCCATGGTCTTCAGTCGGACAAGGGTGGCTTGCCCCCTTCAGGTTGGTGGGGAGCTCCTGCCCCAGGTGGAGGAGTTTAAGTATCTTGGGGTCTTGTTCACGAGTGAGGGAAGGATGGAACGAGAGATCGACAGACGGATCGGTGCAGCTTCTGCAGTAATGCGGTCGCTGTACTGGTCTGTCATGGTGAAGAAGGAGCTGAGCCGCAAGGCGAAGCTCTCGATTTACCGGTCGATTCGTTCCTACTTCACCTATGGTCATGAGCTTTGGGTCATGACCGAAAGGATGAGATCTCGGATACAAGCGGCCGAAATGAGTTTCCTCCGTAGGGTGGCTGGGCGCTCCCTTAGAGATAGGGTGAGGAGTTCAGTCACTCGGGAGGAGCTCGGAGTAGACCCGCTGCTCCTCCACATCGAGAGAGGCCAGCTGAGGTGGCTCGGGCATCTGTTCCGGATGCCTCCAGGACGCCTCCCAAGGGAGGTGTTCCGGGCATGTCCCACCGGGAGGAGGCCCCGGGGAAGACCTAGGACACGCTGGAGGGACTATGTCTCTCGGCTGGCCTGGGAGCGCCTCGGTGTTCCCCCGGAAGAGCTGGAGGAAGTGTCTGGGGAGAGGGGAGTCTGGGCGTCCCTGCTTAGACTGTTGCCCCCGCGACCCGGCCCCGGATAAGCGGAAGAAGAAGAAGAAGAAGATAAATAATTAAAATTTAATTTGTTTTAATTTTTACTTTGTTTATGTGCTTAATTAGATTTGTATTTTTGGGTACAGCATTCTGTGCACAGCAGTAAGAGACTAGCTTAACTTTCAGTGTTTAGGATCAGATTTCCAGTGTGCTCAGATGCTCGTGACGTTGTGTTGACGTGTGTAGTGACTGATGCTATATTAGCTGAGCGTCAATATTTCCGCCTACAGACCTGCAGCCGGTCCTGATAACGGCTCTGGTCAATATGGATATTAATAACCGTCTTTCTCTCAGGTAAAGCCCTGACGTTCCTCCTGCTCCAGCCTCCCAGCCCCAAGCTGCCGGCTCACAGCACCATCCGGCGCACAGCCATCGATCTGATCGGCCGGGGCTTCACCGTGTGGGAGCCGTACATGGACGTGTCTGCGGTCCTCATGGGTCTGCTGGAGCTCTGCGCCGACGCTGAGAAGCAGCTGTCCAAGTGAGACGCACACTTTTTAATTACACAGCACAGAATACCTGGGAATTGGGGGATTTTAGAAGAATAAATCTAAAGTTGGGCCGTTAGTTAAATCCCAAAATCATGAAGTTCATCTTTAGAGAGATCCACCACCCGTCAAAATAAAGGTTCGGTTTAACTCATGACTGAAATATATAAGCATTGTGAAGTACTCAATTTACGCAACTCACAAATCAAATTTTTTTCGTCCATATTTTAACAGGAAACCCTTTGTTGTGAACCATGCATATTTTTTTTTGATAATAAATTTGGATGATATAAATTTATCAAACTGAAAAAGTAAAAAAAAGTTAAACATTTAATTTATTTTTTAATTGTTCAAGTTTTGTTTGACATGCTTTTAAATGATCAAACTGACAGATTTATTTTATTTATATTATAAATGATTAGAATGGCACATATGAACACGTATGAAATGCAAAATGCAGAAAAATGTAAACAAAAGACCTGGGATTTGAGGGGGGAAAAAAATCGTTAAAATTGTGTATACTTTATCATTTAAAATTATTATGCATGCTTTTCGATTATTAAAGTTTACCTAACCATTAAGGTGGAATCTAGGAAATGTAAAAATCCAGAAAAATTGTAGCAATTTGAGGAAAAATGTAGTGCATTAACATAAATGTAGTGCATGAAAATGTATGTTTTATTAGGGGATTAATTAGGGGTTGGTTTTTTCAATTATTATTATTTTTACAATTTAATTTAACCACTAAAAATTACTCCAGGAAAATGAATGAATGAAAAGGAATAGATTAAATGTGTGTATATATTTATATATATATATATATATATATATATATATATATATATATATATATATATATATATGTGTGTGTGTGTGTGTGTGTGTGTGTGTGTGTGTCTATATATATCTCTCTATATATATTATCTATATATATATATATATATATATATATATATATATATTTTTTTTTTTTTTTTTTTTTTTTTATAAATGAAATAGTTGTTAAATGGTGCAAGTTTTATGATGTCAGTTAATTAGACATGATTTTTTGTCACTGCATTTTTCAAATGGAATTCAGAACAATTTAAAAAGATAAAAACAGCAGAATCTAGAAACACTCAAATGGAAACAGAGACTTTGAGAACCTCTCAAAAGGAAGTGATGAGGGCCCGGGTGAGTCTGAAGCGCTTGGATCAGCAGCACTGGTTAGTCCTCTCCTGAATCAGTTCTGAAGGCCTTCACCGCCGCTTCCTCCAGATTCAGACAGACGAGAGGCAGGCTGTAATGTGATTGGAGCCCATTAATATGATGTAATGATGTCTCGTCCTGAGGATGGTGGAGACCTCCGAGCGTAAGAGGAAACCCATTCGTCTGGGCCTTCACCTCCGCGCTTAAACGGCCGCAAACCAGCCTCCCGTCCAGCCTGAGCCGCTCGTTAAGACGAAACCCGAGCCAGAAAAAATTTATTATGAGTACAAATATGTCTGCGCGGAGCGCGTGCTAATGCCGTTAGAGCTAAATGGCGCTCGTTTTTCAGCCGTGATTACGTGCGAGGTATATGCGGGTCCTGAGTGGAACGAGGAGGATGATGATGATGAT
>NW_025048699.1:42500-45000 GCF_018831695.1 Puntigrus tetrazona
CACTATGTTGAGTCACGTCTTCCATCAATCTGTCTTTTCTGCTGGCTGTTAAAGCCATTTTTCTTCTCAGTGGTACCTGTCTCAATCCCACAATGCATTAGTGCAGCTGTAGGACCCCCTCCCATGATTCAGAGTAGCTCATAAAGCTCTTAACACACACACACACACACACACACACACACACACACTCTTTTCAGCTGACCTCACTGCCTTTTCTTTCAGTACAGTTCAAAACCTCGCCACATGAAGCATCTGGAACAGGAAGTGGTGGGGTTTTGAACGTGAATGAGATGTTTGAGCTGAGATGGAAAGAGGTGGCTGCCTAAACCTGTGCCTGTTTTTATTTCCACAGCATATTCATGGACATAAAGGACCCATAACAGCGGTGTCCTTCGCACCGGACGGACGTTATCTGGCCACCTACTCCAACGCCGACAGCCACATCTCCTTCTGGCAGGTGAGGACCCCTGACCTCTGACCTCTAGGTTCAAAGAGTCACTTAGAAACTAAGAGCGGCTAACGATTATAAATAATATAACACTATATTTATAACGATATATAACAATGATATAAATGAAATCTGGCTTATTCAACGTAATATAGATAAATAAATATAAAAGTAAATGAAAAAATAATAAAAATGTACATATAAATCTAAGAAAAATTTTTATAGTGTATATATATATATATATATATATATATATATATACACATATATATACATATACACACACGTATATATAAAAAAATGCATGTTTTACGCTTATGAAATTATGAATATATAGATGTATAAAATTTCTAAAAATGCTGTATGTTTGTTTCTGTAAATTTAAACAATATTAATTTAAATGGATGTACAAATATAAAAATACGAATGGTATTAGCACAACAAATATAAAATATAATCCATAATGTAAATGTAAAGTTTAATTACGTAAATGTAAATAAAAAAAATAAATGTAGCTGTGCCTAAAGTTTAAATATAAAAGTAAAAATGTAAGCATGAAAAATAAAAGTATGATGTAAAAATGGAGAAATGGAGAATAAAGAAGTGCTTTTGCTGGTATTTGATTGAAACCTCTCTGAACAGAGCGTCCTGTGAGCAGGTCGAGTCGTCTTCTCTTCCTGTGTGTGTGTGTGTGTGTGTAAGAATGTCTTCCAGGCTAATGGTATCATTACTGTAAGGCTAAACCGGGCCGTCTGAATGGTGTGTGTGTGCTAATGAATTCTCCAGTCCTCCAGGGTCCGCAGGCGTCCGCCTCTCGCTCGCCCCGGCTGGGATGAGGGCGACTGGACGTCTGACACCGCTGAAGCCCTAGCCTCTCTGGAGCACCGCGTGTGTGTGTGTGTGTGTAGACTCACTGACTCAGTGTGTGGGAACTCTAGAGCTTCCTGTGTGTGTGTGTGTGTGTGTGTGTGTGTGTTTTGCTTATCTTACATGGCACCATCTCATGTTCAGATTTGTCAAATATGTTGAGATTTTTGTCTTTCTTCAGCATGTGATCATGTGATCAGTGTCAAAGAATCAATACAAATATATCAGATATACAGAATATAGGAAACATAAGCAGAAAATATCATGATTATAAATGTAAAAACATTACATATCATCCATCTTTCTCTCATCCATCTTTCCATCCATCATTCTACCCATCTTTCTCTTATCCATTTATCCATCTTTCTATCATCTTTCACTCATCCATCCATCCATTCTTCCATCTACCTTTCTCCAATCCATCCATCATTCTATCCATCTTTCTCTTATCCATCTATCATTCTGTCCATCTTTCTTTCATCTATCCATCTTTCCACCCATTTTTCACTCATCCATCCATCTTTCCATCCATCTTTCTCTCATCCATCCTTCCATCCATGCATCTTTCTTTCAGCCATCCATCATTCTATCCATCTTTCTCTTATCCATTCATCTTTCATCCATCATTCTGTCCTTCTTTCTTTCATCTATCCATCTTTCCACCAATCTTTCATCCATCCATCCATCCTTCCATCCATCTTTCTCCAATCCATCCATCATTCTATCCATCTTTCTCTCATCCTTCCATCATTCTATCCATCCTTCCATCCATTATTCTATCATCTTTCTCTCATCCATCCATCCTTCCATCCATCCATCTTTCTTTCAGCCATCCATCATTCTATCCATCTTTCTCGTATCCATCCATCTTTCATCCATCATTCTGTCCTTGTTTTTCATCTATCCATCTTTCTATCATCTTTCTCTCATCCATCCTTCCATCCATCCATCTTTCTCTCATCCTTCCATCATTCTATCCATCTTTCATCATTATTCTATCCATCTTTCTCTTATCCATTCATCATTCTGTCCATCTTTCTTTCATCTATCCATCTTTCCACGCATCTTTCACTCATCCATCCATCCATCCTTCCGTCCATCTTTCTCTCATCCTTCCATCATTCTATCCATCCTTCCATCCATTATTCTATCAACTTTCTCTCATCCATCTTTCTATCCATCTTT
>NW_025048699.1:47500-52500 GCF_018831695.1 Puntigrus tetrazona
AGCAATTTAACTTGTTGTTTTTAGTTTATTAGTTCGGCATTTTCTGTAGATGCCATATGCTCAAAATGTTATTTTGTTATTTATTTGTTATGCAAGTTATTTATTTATTTCTATTTGTTACTCAGTCAAACATTTCATCATTGAAATTCAATTCATTCTTGTATTTCATTGAAATATTTAGCAAATATCCATAAGCAGTTATTGCAGTTTTAATATTTTTTTAAATAAATGTACACATTTTTACATTGTTTTTATTTGTCTGTTTAGCCATTTCTTTCAGATAAATAGTTTTTGTTGTTGTTTTTCAATTTATTTAATAATTTATTTTATTGCATTTTATAGTTGATTTAAATGCATTTATTCTTTTTTTCTATCCTCTTTCAGATAAGAAATATAGTTTTTGCTGTTGTTTTTCAATTTATTTAATATTTTATTTTATTTATTGCAGATATAGGATGCTTTTGCATTTTATAGGTGATATAAATGCATTTATTCTTTTTTTCTATCCTCTTTCAGATAAGAAATATAGTTTTTGCTGCTGTTTTTCAATTTAATAATTTATTTTATTGCAGATATAGAATGTTTTTGCATTTTATAGTGGATTTAAATGCATTTATTTATTCTTTTTTCCCATCCTCCAAAAGGTGAATATTTTAGACGAGCAGGAAAATGTGTGAAGGAGTCCATGGGGAGGATTTTCAGGCTCGCTCCGTCTCTGAATGCGAGCCGATCTTGGCTCTAATAGAGAGCATCGGTTTACTTGGGTCTCCTGTCCGGCCTAATGTTATTTCTGAGAGTGAATAAATAAGATTTTTATTTTCCAGCCGTTCGGTGGAGATTTGATTCCTCTCAGGGTCAGGAGAGAGACAGAAAGAACAGATGCAGGTCTTCAGCGACGCTCTCGGTGTGAAATATTACGGCCATTATCAGCGCTGCCAGAAAATTCATCATGTTAAATGTGAAAATACAAGCCAGAGACGAGAAATCAACAGCCTTCGGATTCATCTGATAATTAGCGGGACTGATGATGATGATGATGAGGAAGATTATAGAGCCAATCAGGTCAGAATTTACTGACATTCATCATTAATTAATGATAATCAGTGAAATTTCTTAAACATCATGATCATTCATTACTGTTCGTCTCTCACCAGAGAAAATATCAATATCTGCTTCAATCAATTATTTTATTTATTCATTTTTTTGGCAGATATCAACATTTCATCGCAATTAGAATTTATTAATTATTAATAAACGGTACATTAAATGTTTTGCAAATATAAAATAAAAAATAGCAAATTTATTTAGTCATTCATTTATCTTTCAGTTTTTTGCATATAGTTAAATGCTTTATTAATTTTTGTTCGTTTCGTTGTGATTTTTATTCATTCAGTTATTTTGCTCATTTGTTGTTTTTTTTATTCTTTTTTTTTGCAGATTATCAAAAGTTGATGAGCATTTTATTATTTTATATAGTTTATGGTTGTTTTAAACGTTGCTTTAAAAATGTTATATCTAATATATTTAATATGTTAATCTAAAAAAACAATTGATGTTTCCTTAATATTATAAATTGTTATTAATTCATACGTTCAATAATTTATCTATTTGTGCATATATCAAATTTGTTGATTTTTTTTTTTCTTTGGTATTTGCTATATTTTATTAGTCTAAAAATATTTTTTTTAGATATCAACATCGCTTTTTTTTATTTAATTGAAGTTGTTTTTATTCATTTAAGCTTTCTATGTGGACATCAACAGCTTTTAACTGGTTTTACGTTTACTTTATTATCCAGTCAGTATTTTAAGTGTTGGTGTCAATACCTGCATCCAATGAATCCACCACACATTAATTAATCTGGGGCTTCGTTAATATTTGTTTAATTCATGAGGTTCATATTGCGTTTTAATTAGAGTGTTTACGTTCTCCGAAGAAATGAATGCTGATTTGCCGAACTCGGTGCCACGTTGCTATGCGGTTGCTAAGGGGTGTTTGAATGCAGGAATTGCAGCATCTGTGACCCAGAATGCTCTGCAGGAAGATGCTGTGAGCGAAGCGGGAGAGGGACAGGAGCTCCAGTGACCTCTGACCTTTGACCTCTGACTCTGTATTTTGCTCCTCTCACTGTACGGCAGCGCCGAGGGGGGAAATCAATCACTGCCCACGGCAACACACACACACACACACACACACACGAGATGACTGACAGAGAGAGTGTGTGTGTGTGTGTGTGTGTGTGTGTGTGTGTGTGTGTGTGTTTAACAGCTGAAGGGTGCACGATATTACACACGTTTTGCTAAATAGCATTCTTCTTGTAATTCAGGAAACGCTAAAACCATCTTTAAATAATGAGACTTCTCTTTTAAAACCCATTTTGCTTCTGCTATGTAATACATCTCCGAGTCGAGGGAAGATTGAATTAATTTTGGTAACAGGCATTAATTAGATTTAATGAGCAACTTTTATGTTTGTATCTTACTCTTTAACAGTTTGGGGTGTTTTGATGTTTTAAAAATACCTTTTATGCTAAAAAAAACAATAAAAACAGCAAGCTTGTCAATTATTTCTACTATTTAAAATGAGTTTTGTACGTGAAAATCTGTTAAGATGTCATTTCTTTCTGTGTAATCCTCATAATGCACTGGTTTACTGCTCAAGAAACATTTCTGATTATTATCAGTGTTGAAGAAAGTTGTGCTGCACCATATTTTTGTAGATTATGCATAAATAGCTTTTATTTGAAAGGAAATCTTTTTTTAACGTAAATGTCTTTACTGTGGCTTTTGATCAAATGAATCCATCCTTGCAGAGTAAAAGCATTTCTTTGAATTAATTTGTATTACTCCTTGAGTATATATTTTTTATTATTTATCCCTATTTGGAAAAGCAGCACTCAGATGAATTAAGGTGAAGGGTTTTTGTCGTGGTGTGTGTTTATCTGGTTTAGTGAACTAGGTAAGTGTGTGTGTGTTCATTACTGTAATGTGTCACTGCTGTCAGTTTGTACAAACTGAGTCATTAACCTTTTCTCCACCTGTTGATCTAGTTCAAATTAACTGTGTGTGTGTGTGTGAGTGCGTGCGCGCTGATTAGCACACCGTCGATCAATTCTCCTGCGGCGGCTGCGCAGACGGACGGGGTCGGGTTCATCCGTCCAATCAGAGTGCGGCTGCTGAACGACATCGTATCTCAAGGTGACGGTGACCTCTGACCTTCGCGAAGCTCGCGGTGCCTGTCGTTGGTTTCTCACTCCCTCCCAACCCCCCCGAAGCGTCTTTCAGTGTGTGAACACGGCCGATCGATCGCGCCGCTCGTTTCTGACCCTTTTTATCTTCTTCAGGTGCCGGCCGTTCATTTTTCATGGGACGATGCTGCGGTCGTCATGGCAACGGTGCTGATGCTGAGGGTCTGCGGTGACGAATGCTCTGCTGCTTAGGTTCGCGTTGAAAATTTGGAAGTGTGTGTGTGCATGCAGTATGGCAGATGGCAAAGCTGCTGGAGTGTGTGTGTGTGTGTGTGTGTGTGTGTGTGTGTGTGTGTGTGTGTGGATGAAAAGACCTGATTTGATCTCTAGGGGGCTACAAACAATGTGTTTCTGCCGTCCGAACACAAACAAAGATGTTTGATGTGTGTGTGAGAGAGAGAGAGAGAGAGAGAGAGAGCATACCTTCAGTTTTTAGGGAATTTTATATATATTTATTTTTATATATATATATATATATATATATATATATATATATATATATATATATATATATATATATATATTAGATTCTTTTTTTTTTCTCCCAAATACTAACTATACAAACTCAGAAAAATACACATTAATAAAAAAATATAAATAAAATATATTATATAATTAATAACCTTATTTAAATACATTGCTTAATATTAATAAATGCATATATTACACACACACATTGTGTGTGTTATCAGATATAAAAAATAATGAATAACTAATGAATATAATCATTCGTTATTGAATGTTTTAAAGACATAATAAAAAATAACAACTATACAATATTTAAAATAAATATTTAAAAATTAAAATAATATATAATAATATACAAATATATTAATTCATATTAATACATTGTTGGTAAATATTCCTAAATAAAAACAAATATTCTTAAATGAAATCTATAAACAAAAATAATGTTATTATTAATTAAAATAACATATTTAAAAAGTAATAACAAAATAAAATGATTTTATAAATTATGTTAATATAAAAATAATAAACACCTTTTTAACCGAAGTCAGTTATTAGATAGTGTGCAGTAATAGTTTCAGACCTGCTGACACAAAAAGTGCTCCAGAGAAGAAAGAGAGTGAATGAAGACAGAATGATTGCTTTGGCAAACTTCAGACGCTGTGACTGACTGATGCTCGGCTGTCTTCGGAGGAATGCCGAGGCGTCCAGCAGATGTTGGTTTGGTCTTTTCTCTTTGATGCTGTGGTCGGTGCGGCGGGGGCTCAGAACGCTCTTTATGACTGGCAGATGTCGCTCGCAGCTTTAAAGCGCTCTGTAATCCTATTTGCCCGCTGAAAGGACCTTTAACGACCCGAGCGCGTCTGCGACACAGTAAAAGTCACCGGGGCCACAGCTTGGCGTTTTAAAAGCGGCCGTTACCCGAACTTCAGAGAAAGGTGGAGGAGAACTGAATCTCAAACTGTCTGCTTAACTAAACTGATCAAATAATCAACGCTGAGCATATGTCAACTTTTCAGCTTCATCTAAATTCTGTTATATGTCTGATGGACCATAAAACGATAGATAGATAGATAGATAGAGAGATAGATAGATAGAGAGATAGATAGATAGAGAGATGGATAAAGAGATGGATGGATAGATAGACAATAGATAGATAGACGGACAGACGGATATATAGATAGATGGACGGATGGATAGATAGATGGATAGATAGATAGATAGACGGATGGATAGATAGATAGATAGATAGATAGACGGATGGATAGATAGATGGATAGATAGA
>NW_025048699.1:57500-67500 GCF_018831695.1 Puntigrus tetrazona
ATTGATTGGCAAGCGCATGCATTTGTAAGTGAATTCATGCATTAAGCTCGGCTTGGCTTTATTCACTTTTCTTCTGATCAAGACGTACCGTGGTCAACACAAAACTCTGCGCCACAGTGCTGAGGCTGGTTGTCAAGATGTTGATATGTGGTTGCTAGGGTGTTCTGGGTCTCAAGACCAAGTCAAAAGTCCAGCTTGTGATATATGAGGTGAGGATTTGTTCAGATAACACACTTTTTCCTTGCTGTTGGTCCTTCTCTCCAATCTGGTCTTTATTGCAGTGTGTGTGTGTGTGTGTGTGTGTGTGTAAGAGAGAGAGAGACTCACTTAGTTTTGCTGAGGTGGCAAAGTGCAGCTTTAGTCATTTGTCCATGTCAGTGCAGGAAACTTAGCTAAAACAACTAAGACCAACGTTGAGATCTTTTTAAAGGAATAATTTGCAAAAAAAAATGTCCTCACCGTCAGTTCTAGGATGAGTTTGTTTCTTCACCATATTTGGAGAACCGTAGCATTGCATCACTTCCTCGACATCGGATGCTTTACAGCGAATGGGTGCCGTCAGATTGAGAGTCCAAACAGCTGATGAAAAACAAGGGCGTTTTAAGCAATTTTTGGGCTTAGCTATTTCTTAAAAGCGATTGGAACCAAGACTTACAAAATACAATAGATACCCGGTTGTCGTTACCTCAATGAAGATTGTAATAAACAAAATAGAGATGATCATGTCGCAAATGTGTTTCTTCTTGAACTGATGAGCTCCAATCTGATCAATAAGGCCGCTAAAGTTCTCACATTCGCTGTGAAGATCAGAAAAGGCCGTTAAGTGTGAAATAATGAATGGTCTGTTGAATTAGGTGTTGAGAGTTTACCGTACTGAATGCAATGCCAATCTCGTAGGTCTTTGTGCAACGTGCAACCGGCCTACTTTCTTAAACAAAAGGAAAAAGGAGAAAAGAAAGTATCTCACAGGAAAGTAACTCTATGGCTGATTAATATTCCTCTTGTGCTTTGTGTTAAATTAAAGCTCTGAGGAGCAACTCCCTTCACAAAAGACAATAGATTCAAACATGTAAAAGGAGGGATTTTCTCTTGAAATCAATCTCAAACATTTAAAAGGTTTTTTTTTCCCCTTTTCTTCCTTGAGAGTTTTGTAGCTTTTATCAGTCGAGCGGAGTAAAAAGTTCAAGAGCGCTGTATCTTAAACGCTTTTTAGCGGCTCGTCTTGTTGAAACGCATCGCCCGTCGCCTCGGCCTTCACATCTGTTCGTCATCCTAAGCTCACGTTAAGCTTTCGTTCCCGCCAAATTGAAACGCGTCTTTTAACGGCGCCGAAAGGCGATTTATTCTCGACAGTTTCGCGTGAGAACGCCACGGAACCTGATTCACCCGCGCGTGCGGGGCCCCGGAGCTGCTGTTGCTATGGCAACTCCCGCCGAAGAGCTCCTGAGCGTCTTCGAACGCTTCTTCAGATGAGGTTCTCTGAGAAAGTTAAACATTTCTTTTACAGTTTAGTCTATCTTTAGTTTCCACAGTTCTCTGGTAGTGTAGAATCATATTAAACACACTAGGATGTTTTACTTTTTTACTGTTTTTAGGTTATACTTTTTTACTAGAAATCATTCATCCGTCTTTTACTGATTTGTAACGTTCGCGCGCGTTTTATGCAGTCTGTTAGTCTGTAAAGTCGTGCTCTTTTCAATTTCAGACAGACCTTTCTTCAAAAAAAAACACTTTCTTTCTAAACAACATAATGAGTGTCATAAAGTTTGTATTTAATTGTACTTTAAAAATGATTTGGCTTGTTAATGATGCTTTTTCCACCCAGGGAAGACTAGGTTTTACTTGTTTTTAAAGAGCATTTTTTAATAATTTTACCCTTTGCATTACTAGTCAGAAACATATTCATTTTGGGTAGCGATGCGATTCTTTCTATACGAATTTTTATTTATATTTTTATATATATTTTTATTATATTTATATTTAATTTTTATTTATATTTTTTATATATATTTTTATTTATTTAATTTTTATTTATATTTTTTATATATTTTTATTATATTTATATTTATTTAATTTTTATTTATATTTTTATATATGTTTTGAATACGTAAAAAGCATGCTAAACTGAATTTACAATTTTTGTTATTTTTTAGGGGCTCGTCAAGATTTTCGACCAAAGTGCTCTGATTGTTTGTAAAATGACAGAATGATGTCATAATGTTGTAAATTACATCTTTATTAAATAATAGCCTATATATATATATTTTTACCTATTTATGAGGTGTTTTCCTAGTGTGACGACCTCTCTAAAGTTTTGCAGAACAAATTAGCAATTTTATCCCTTACATGTTAAGACTATACTGCATGTTTTTTTTTTACATTCATATTTATGCATATGCATTGTATTCATATTCGTTCTAAACTGCATTTGTGCGCCGTTTTATTTTGCAGGCCCTCTCTCAAAGGAGGCCGAGACGAGCGCTCTAACCGCGTGGGAAAAAACCCCCCCCGCTTGTGAATGATTTGCAGGACGCGACGTTTAACACGCTCGAGAGAGTGGATTCTTAAAACGCTAAACGGCGAACCGAGTTGTTTTGATAAATATTTGATGTCTCGTTTATCAATGAGCGAGCGGGTGATTCCGAGCATCGGAGCCAGAAGTGATATTGAATAAACACTCCGACAGGCGTTTATCGATGAACCGCTTCAAAAAAAACACGCATGCAGAATTGAACCGAATTGACTTGAGCCTCACATAAAAGACGGACGAGCTTACGATA
Organism: Puntigrus tetrazona; assembly: GCF_018831695.1. Lineage (NCBI taxonomy): Eukaryota > Metazoa > Chordata > Actinopteri > Cypriniformes > Cyprinidae > Puntigrus > Puntigrus tetrazona. The sequence continues at coordinate 60,281 of NW_025048699.1, forward strand.
TCAAAATGAATTGTGTTTTATTCTCCTCCGAGCGTGTGTGTGTGTGTGTGTGTGAGGAGCCCTCTGCGCCTGCATTATTTGAGTCCATTAAAGGTCTTCTACCTTCCCAAGGATTTGATTTCTGTCCCATAACCGGCGACTGTGACCGGGCATCGAGTCGGCTCTTTAAGACCAGACCACCGGATCGATGGCGCTAGCTTCACCGGGGCGCTAACAGCCTCCGCTGCGTCTCCGTTAGATCCACGGGTTTGCCCGGGGAATCGAGGGCCAACCCTGACCCCTGGGAGAGCGTCTGTTGAGGGTTCTTAAAGGCCCTCCTGAGGAGAGGAGGACACGGGCAGCAAGAGTGCAGGAAATTACTAGTTGCTTATGAGTGCACGTGATTATTATGGAGCTGTGAGAGTGTGAATGAACGACCGATGGCCGTGAGTGTGTGTGTGTGTGTGTGTGTGTGTGTGAGAGACGGGGTGTGACTGGCCAGTAAATTGAGATGGTTAATTTCAGATGAGGAGAGTGTATTGGTCCTTCAGACAGACATGTGAGGGCCACTCCACACGGCTGCCCATTTAAGAGCCCGCTTACAAGAAGCCGCCCGTGCGTGTCTTTGAAGAGCTCGACCTTATGTCTGCAATTCACCCCTTTTACACACACACACACACACACACGCTTTTCTGTCTGTAGTGTAGAGCTTTAGAGTTTTTTTCCCCAAACGATTCAATGCAAACTATGCATTCGAGATTCTTTTTCATAGAGATTTCATTTGTCGGCTTCGGGAAAATCAAACGATAAAGCTTTACAAAAAAACTGCACGGTTTCTGCAAAGTTGTAGTAATTGCACCGGTCTGATATGGAATATATAATTTATTTCCACATATTGTTTACATACACGATTATTTGTAACTACGCTCACAAAAACAGCATTTGCTTGAAAATGCAGGAAAAATTGGGAAATGTTTTGCTTTAATTTCATTTGTTTTCATTTCAGTTGCACTGCGAACGTTTTCAAAATTGATTTCTGAAGGATCACGTGACACTAAAGCCTGGAGTAAGTTCGGCTGTAGCAGCTCTTTTAAATTGTAATACTATTTAAAATTTTTACTGTATTTTTAGGCAATGAATGCAGGCTTAGTAGACAGGAGGGACTCACCAACCTCAAACTTTTTTACCAATAATACAACTTTATTTTAGTCAAATAATAATCTTAATAATATTCTAGTCTTAATAATAGGATTGGAGTCTGTAGTGATTATAATCGGCTTGCTCACTCGGACAGAGTTCAGTAAATGTGTTGAAGGTAACCTTGTTGTGGTCTAGTTTTGGGACTAGTTCTGTAGTGTTTATTGATTTGCCGGCGTGGTTATGTAGCTACAGGAGGAATGCGATTTAATAAAACATCTCTCCCCTCATTCTCATGAACAATTAATTCACATGAACTAGTCGAAGAAATAAGATATGTGAACACACACGTTTACTGGCAGCAGGAAGTAGAATGCCATCACAAACATAAACACACACACACACACACACACACACACACACACTTAGATGTGGTTTACCTGCGGAAATATATAAATGCTTTTAAATGAAATATGAAACGTAAGAAGAGAACTTGGGCATCTATCTATCTATCTATCTATCTATCTATCTATCTATCTATCTATCTATCCATCTGTCTGTCTGCTTTTCTGTCTCTGTCTGTCATATGTAAGAGAGACAGTCAGGATGAGACTGACAGGACTGTCTTCCTGTTTCTCTGTGCTGTGGTCTTAATGCTGCATGTTTAATTAGCAAAGGGAGTGTGAGAAAAAGTGGGCAGACAGTCTGTGTGTGTGTGTGTGTGTGTGTGTGTGTGTGTGGCTAGAGTCTCCATTAGTGAGCAGTCAGACCTGTTGTCTCCTACATTACTGCTAATGGAGGCTCTGCTGACAGGAAAGGTGGTTTCCTTTCATGCAAAAGGGCGTCACCAGCCTGCGTGTGTGTCTGTAATGTGCGTGTGTGTGTGTGTGTGTGTGTGTGTGCACGTGTGCATGTGGAGGTGTGGAGGTACGCGGGCCATTTATCAATTTATGAATTACATTTATTTTAAATGTGATTAAATCAGCTTTAAAGTGCTTTATTGGCATGATTTGTTTCATTCAGAATTGGCTCAGCATCAGCTCTGGCCAAGCGTCGGCAACAAAAAAAAATATTTTGAGTGAACGAAGAAAAAGCTTCTAGTGTTGATAACATAATTATAGCTGTGGTTGATGTTGTTTGCCTGTACAAAAGTTATTGAAATGATGCTGTTCAGTTACTAAAGTGTTTTAAGTGGATTTAGTATGTTGCTATGCAGTTGAGGGGAGCGTTTTGAGTGTTTAGGGTGTTGCTATGCAGTTGCTAGGGTGTTCTGAGTGTTAAAGCTGTTGATATGCAATCACTACATTGTCCTGAGGGTTTAGGCAGTTTCTATGCAGTTGCTAGGGTCTTCTATGTGTTTAGGCAGTTGCTATTGTCTTCTGTTTTATGCTGTTGTTATGCAGTTGCTAAGGTGTTCTGAATGTTTAGGCTGTTGCTATGCAGTTGCTAGGGTGTTCTGGGTGTTTTTATGCTGTTCCTATGCAGTTGCCAGGGTCTTAAATGTGTTTAGGCAGTTGCTATGCAGTTGCTATGGTCTTCTGGGTTGTTTTGGGCTGCTATGCAGTTGTTGTCTTAAATGTGTTATGCAGTTTGCCAGCTATGGTCTTAAATGTGTTTATGAAGTTGCAATGTGTTTAGGCAGTTGCTATGGTCTTCTGGGTTGTTTTGGGCTGTTGCTATGCAGTTGCCAGGGTCTTAAATGTGTTTAGGCAGTGTCTATGGTCTTCTGATTTGTTTTGGGCTGTTGCTATGCAGTTGGTATGATGTTCTGGGTATTTTATGCTATTGCTATGCAGTTGCCAGGGTCTTATATGTGTTTAGGCTGTTGCTATGCAGTTACAAAGGCGTTTTGGGTGGCTGCTAGGTGTTTTCTTCCCGTCTGGCCTTAAAAGAGTCTCTGCTGAAAAAAAAAAAAATCGAATAAGACTGCACTACTTGACACTAAGACTGTACTATATTTACATGCCAGAAATAGTCAGAGTAGCATTTATTTTTGTGTGAAATCCACTATTTCCTGAGGGGTAGGCAGTGAACTGGGAAGCTCTGTTTTGGGTCCTGAGAGATGGAGAGAGAGAAAGCAGACAGAGGATCAAGTGCTGCTGTCATTTCCCATCACATCATCAGTGTGTGTGTGTGTGTGTGTGTGTGTGTGTGTGAGAGAGTGAGAGAGAGAGAGAGAGAGAGAGAGAGAGAGAGAGAGAGAGAGAGCTATCAGTCACATCTTTGAGCTACAGCTGCTATCAGTCACATCACATTTCTGTGCTCCAGTAGCCATGGGCGACCTTGAGTGCACCCTGTCTCACACACACACACACACACACACACACACACACACACACACACACTCAGGGTCTGTCTGTCTCCTCTGAGCCGTCTCTGGTCCTCCTTGACCTGGTGTAAGGTTGAGTCCATTTACTGTATGTCACCATCAGTCGGCGTCTTGGCTCAAAAATGGACCAGTCCGACCATGAGCTGTGAGTATAGCAGATCAATATGCATCACACACACACACACACACACACACACAGATGAAGGATATTATTAACACATCTTTAAACCTGTGAACCGCAGACAGCCTCCAGGGTGTCTATGTACGGAAACAGAACAAGTGTTTCTTTTGAGAGACTGAAAAATATACAACCATCCCAAAACACACTGGAACCCTAGTGAGACGCCTACATAGACGGCATCACAGAGCATCACAGCACTGTAGAAATACAGATATTGCTTTAAAAAATCACAATTGAAATATTAATGTAATTGTCTGTTATCTATAATTTTATTATGTCTGTGTCATTCTCATATCTATCTATCTATAATCTGTGTGAAGAGCACTATTTGTGTAACAGAGTTGTTGACTATGTAGAAAGTTTTAAATCACTAACGAGGTTCATTTTAATTAGATGTTGCCTGTATAGGCAGCAGACAGCCCGTGGTTCACTCACTAGGTTTGGAGCTGATCTCGTGTGTGTGTGTGTGTGTGTGTGTGTGTGTGTGTGTGTGTGTGTGTGTGTGTGTGTGTGTGTGTGTGCGTGCTGCTGACCCTCCTCTAATGGCTCTGATGATAGATCAGTTGTGTGCTGATGATAATTAATTCTCTCGGTGTGTTTTCAGGACGGCTCGGCGCTGACGCTCTGTCAGTCAGATGGTTCTCAGGAGAGTCTTTTGTTTTGAATAGGGGAAAATCTGAGCCGCCGAGAAGAGATTCCCATCCCGATCAATTCCCTCTAACTACACTATTGATTAGCTGCAGTAACATTTTTCATTTATTAATTATGAGGAATATGTACTTGGAAGTGTCTCTCTGTCTCTCCTGATAGGGTCATCAGCCATGAGCTGGTATCATTTGGTGCTCGTATGAACGTGCTATAGACATATCGTCGTCATTAAGGACACACTGACACGTCTTTGTCTCTGAATTATGACTCTGCATCTTCCATACTTCTCTTTCTGACAGGAAGGTTTTATTTTTAGGTTTAAAATGATTAAGCTTCCGGCTTTAATGGGGTTTCGGTGCTAGTACATATAATACGATGTCATTTACACCTAAACATTATTGAATTAGATGAAGCCACGTGTCAGTGACCATGCACAAATACACCTCTAATGCAAACAAAAAAAATACATGCATCTACATGCAACTGTCCGAATATGCACTTGCACAGAAATGATTTGACATCTTGTTTTTTTGGGCCTTGAACTCACTCGTATGTGACGTGGGGCGTCTGTTTATGGGCTTAAAGACGCTGATATTGATCGTGTTAATTATGGCTTGACTTTCATCTCCTCAGGACGGATACGGCTGTGTTCTTGAGTGTGAAGATCGAGGAAGACCACAGAACGATGCCTTGCCTTCGAGCTTGAAAGATAGAAAACTGCACAGAGGTATGTCAGTGTTGCACGATAAAACACCCACACGCTCAGCATATAGACCCTTAAAAATAAACTTCTTCATTGTTATTTTTTTTTTGCAGAAGTACAATTTCATGCAGTTTACTAAGAAAAAATGCTCCCTAGCTAGACAGCATTATACAGGTAGATGCACTTTTGAAAAGGAAGCAGCAATATTTTAAGACACCATCATTTCTGGCCAAGGCATTAATATGTGTTTATTACTATTATATAATGTTTTAATTGAATAGGATTAGTTATTCTTTTTTAAAAAAATTTAATGTAGCATATTCATATATTTAATAGCTTACTCATATTTTCTTTAAGCATGCTATGGTTCAAAAGTTTGGGGTCAGTAACAGGATTTTTTTAAGGATGCAATAAATGATCTTTTTTTTTTTTTCCAAAAAAAAAAAAATAAAAATTGTGCAGCAATCAAATCATCATATGAGAAGGATTTCTGAAGAGTCACGTAACACTGATGCTGATGTAATGATGCTGAAAATCCAGTTTGACAGACAATCACATAGAAAACAGCTATTGAAATTGCAATAATATTTCATAATTTTTACTGTACTTTTGAGCGGAAGAAAACATGTACTTCGTTGGACGAAAGACCAAAATACGAATCTTCGTCAGAAAAAGCTAGGTTATTCTGAAAACAGCCGCTGTCGCACAGTAGTTGAGTTAGTAGCATGACTACTTTTAGTTAGTTACTCCCCATCACCGGCGGCCAGAGCCAGATAAAGAGAGCGAGACGGCAGAGGCCAGCGATATAACCTTGCCAGAAAGAGTGTTAGGCCTCTAAAAATATCCCTGATTACTGGTGCAGCCCTGCAGCTCCAGAGACCCAATGAAAGTATTGATGAGTGAATCCCAGCCTAAGAGAACATGGAAACAAGCACTGGCCAGCGGCCATAGTAAACCTATTGATCCGCAGCTCGGCCTATCTCTCTATGACAGCCTATTCCCACCTCACACACACACCCATTACTGTATCGGCCGCTCGTGCGTGCGTGCGTGTGTGTGTGTGTGTGTGTGTGAGAGAGAGATTTCGCTCGCTCTCTTTCCCCATCCATCCGTCCATTTCCTACGAGGGCATTTGGACGATTCGTGTCCTGGTTTGAAGCCTCGTTTCTATCAGACTCGACCGCTTGGTATACTGCGTGCTACTTTTATATATTTACCTCTTAAATAGAAAATCATTTAAATGGTTAATTTCATAACTTTTATCTGCAGAGGACTCTGGTCTGGTTTGGAGCCTGTGACTGTGTGTTTATATTCATTATAGAATTAATAGTCTCCAGTACTGTTTTGTTGTCATGTGACTATATATATACAGTAAAATATATGCTTGAAATATTTTAAATTCATTAAAAATTATTAAATATTTTATTGTTTTTATATGCATACGGTAAATATACATACGCACTATTTTAATATTTTATACACGCGCAAATAAACACATTAAATATTTTTTGGAACTACAGGTCATTTAAAGCGATTCACTAAAACGATTCATCCCTGTGCTTCATATCAGGGATTTTCAGCGAGCGTATATGATTATTACCTCATTTTTACAACGACGAGAGAGAAAGAAACGGACAAACCGTCCTTGAAGCACTTTAAGCGAACAGCATTCACAGTAAAAACTCCCCGGCTGAAGCTCAAGAACATAAACTCTCCTGGATTTATCGCATCTCAAAAATTACCGTTCAAATGACTGCAGACTCCAAAAGTTATCGATCGATCAGCACGTGATCTGTGATCAACAGCCAGAGAAATGCCACACGGAGCAGAAGGGATTACGGGTCCTGCGGTCATGATGCTCTACGGCTGACTGAGGCATGATGGGAAAGAATAACACCCACATAAACACACATCTGAACGCTATTGATTATCTCCCAGGCTGATTCACACACACACACACACACACACACACGCTGCACCGTCACAGTATGGTGACTCAAGTTCTTTTCCATCATTTCTAAATATAAAACAGAAATAATTCTGCTCGGTAACCAGCTGCACTGCAGTTCTCTCTGGCAGCGTTTCATTTGTTTACAGTATTTCAGCGAACAAGCTGTGGATCCCGTCTTTTGTGTCCATTGTTTAGAATCAAAATGTTTGAATTGATTTATATAAAATATAGACTTTATATAAAATAAATTAATTCAAAATAAATGTTTTATTACATTTAATTATATATATAT
>NW_025048699.1:72500-85000 GCF_018831695.1 Puntigrus tetrazona
TTGCGTCTAGCTTCCGTTCAGTTTGTGCAGAGAGTCTAGAGACGGATGCTCGCTGCAGATTTCTTCCTCAGATTGCTCTTCACTGCGGCCAGTTGCCAAGCTCTGATGAGCGCGTGCCAAAAAACGTTCATTTCTCTTCTTTACCCATGCTCTGCGGCCGAACAGATGAGCGACAGCCGAAGGAACGATCTCGTTTTTTCAGCTGAAAAACCAAGGAAAACGCGTTTATTAACGAATCGCGCTGGGAGTGGAGCGGCTCCGATTACGGCACGCTACCGTTTAAGTTTTACTCATCCAAAAAGTTGATTTGATGGCGAGAGGAGGGGAAAAAACGGTCCTAATATCACACCATCCCATCTCCTGGCATCATTTATTCATGGGCGGGAATGCACTCGAGACATTAGTAATTACGACGCGCGGCTCGCGCTTTATTTTCTGGCGTATAAAACCACTCCAGAGGAGGAAACACTTCCTCATTAGCCGCTGGCTCCGTTTCCTCCGGTGGATAGCGCACGCGATCATTTATTCATGCAGAAGCCCTCATCATCTCCTCATCAGCAGGACACACACCTTAAAACACTTCAGGGGGAGCTCAGAGGAGCCGCCGGTGATGAAGATGATGAGGAGGTGACGGAGAGATGGAGGGTGTGAAAGCCACTCAGATGGACACCAGGGAAGGCCGGCTCTTTTAGTCCTGCTGCAGTGACACTATTGAAACGATAATGGAGTTTATGAAGCGACCTGAGACCGCCGCGTGCGTCTTAATAGATCACGTATTCGCAGGTTCTGCTCGGTGAAAGCCAAAATTAAGTCCAGAAGAAGGTTTTTGGAGTTACGTATATGATATTTACACTTGTTTAATAGATTTTTTGGGAACTTACCAAATTACAGTTTTCCTTTAATTTGCAAATATTTAAATAAACTTTAATATCCAGACATATTATACGGCTATTCGTTGTGACGTAAATACACTTTATTAGTATTATTATTAGCATTATTGGTATATTTTACAATATAATGCGGAGTACATCATTTTTATGTATTTTTTGCGCATTTCAAATCATTTTTTAAATTATTATTAAAGTTTATATAATGTTTTGCAATACGTTTTGTGCGCTTTTATTTATTTTATTTTTTACAATTAATTCTATGCAACTGCATGCAAGATGTGGGTTATTCTTTTCTTTGCGTTATTAATATTATTAAAAAATAAGAAGGTGAAAAACAAGGTAATAACACAATTATCATATTTTATATGTGCATTTATTTATTTAGACTACATGTAGTATGTGGATTATTTTTACTGTTGTTATATTATTATATATCACACTGATTTTCTTTATTAATGACCGCGTTTCCTGGCTTTCTTGTGCATGTCTGTGTTATGAATGTTCTGGCAGCGGCGCTCGGAGTCCCTCAGCAGGATGATAAAGCATTAAGTCAATAGACGGCGAATGGCTTCTGTTGGGGTTTCTAAATCTCTCAGAGACTCGTATCATTATCCACCTGCGTTTCTTGATTTGAGGACGGACAGAAACGCCGGCGCGGTGATGTACAGCACGCTGTTAAAAGCGTTCGGGAGCTCTGGGCAGATCCTGACGCTATCCCGCAGTTCCTCCGAGAGGAGGGAGAAACTAACAGGTTTTTAATCTGACACGCTGTGATATGACCTCATCTGGGATGAGCTTCTCAATTAAACATGAATGGAAGTGTGAAATTCCCCCGGTGCGCGTCGCTAGCTCGCTGCTTTCGCCGTTGAGCGTTAGGCGTCTTCTATCGAGTGTTTTGCAGGCTAACGTCCGGGCGATCGGCTTTTTCCGATTAACGGTAAGGATCGGCTCGTCGTTTCTTTGCTAGACTGATTGCGAGCGAGCTTAAATAAAGAATGAATGACAAAAGTATGAGATAAGAGGTCACAACAAAGTCGTCATAAAATAAATTGTTTTTTAGTATCGAAAGCGTTGCTTTCAAGCCTTAAATACAAGAGTGCAAGAGAAATTATGAGATAAAAAGTCAAATGGGGGGAAAAAAGTCAGATTAGGGCGTTATTATATGTCAATTATGAGATAAGACGTTTTGAGAGAAAGTCACTGTGGCATTTAGAAAAGTAAATTATGAGATAAAAGATCAGATTAGGACATAAAAATTCATAATTAGGAGATTATATGTCAATTATGAGATAAGGAGTCGTAATATGTCGGATATGAAGTTAAAATTTAATTATGAGATCCGGTATGACAAAGTCAAATTATGAGATAAAAGGTCAAATGTAAAATTAAAAGTCAAGATTATGTGTCAATTATGAGATAAGACGTCGTAATATGTCTGATATGAAGTTAAGATTATGACAATAAGTGATAAGTTTTGAGAGAAAATCATTGTGAGAAAAATAAACTATGAGATAAAAGGTCAAATGTAAAATAACATTAAATAAAAAATCATAATTATGAGATCATATGTCAATTAAGAGATAAGAAGTCATAATTAGGATATAAGTTGAAATTGACACGCTAAATAATAATTGTGTGATTAAAATCATGAGCTAAGAAGCCGTAATTATGACATAAAGATTGCAAAAAATTAAACGTGCGAAAAAAGTCACTGTGATATTTAGAAAAATAAATTATGAGACGATGAGTCGGGTGTGATGAAGTTGAATTATGAGATAATAGTTCAAATATAAAATAAAAAGTCCGATTAGGGCATAAAAATTCATAATTAGGAAATTATATGTCATTTATGAGATAAGACATCGTAATATGTCTGATATGAAGTTAAAATTATGACAATAAGCCATACATTTTGAGAGAAAATCACTGTGAGATTTAGAAAAATGAACTATGAGATAAAAGGTCAAATGTAAAATAACATTAAATAAAAAATCTTATATATGAGATTATATGTCAATTAAGAGATAAGAAGTCAAAATTAGGATATAAGTTGAAATTGACACGCTAAATAATAATTGTGTGATTAAAATCATGAGCTAAGAAGCCGTAATTATGACATAAAGGTTGCGATAATGACAAAAAAATTAAAAATGTGCTAAAAAGTTATTGTGACATTTAGAAAAGTAAATTATGAGACGATGAGTCGGGTGTGATGAAGTTGAATTATGAGATAAAAGGTCAAATATAAAAAGTCAAATTATGAGATTATGTGTCAATTATGAGATAAGACGTGTAATATGTCTGATATGAAGTTAAAATAATGACAATAAGTCATAAGTTTTGAGAGAAAGTGATTGTGAGATTTAGAAAAGTAAATTATGAGATGTTAAATCCAGTATGACAAAGTCAAATTATGAGATAAAAGGTCAAATATAAAATAAAAAGTCAAATTATGAGATTATGTGTCAATTATGAGATAAGAAGTCATAATATGTCTGACATGAAGTTAAAATTATGACAATAAGTCATGAATTTTGAGAGAAAATCATTGTGAGAAAAATAAACTATGAGATAAAAGGTCAAATGTAAAATAACATTAAATACAAAATCTTATATATGAGATTATATTTCAATTAAGAGATAAGAAGTCATAATTAGCATTTAAATGGAAATTGACACGCTAAATAATAATTATGTGATTAAAATCATGAGCTAAGAAGCCGTAATTATGACATAAAGGTTGCGATAATGACAAAAAATAACATTAGCTCATGATTATCAGGAAGTCAAATAATGAAGGTGGAAAATATGACATAAAAGTGATGAGATTACGCTAAATGTCAAATTCTGAAATAAGTAAATAAATAATAAAATGTTGTTGTCAGTTGAAATAATAACAAAAAGGTCAAAAAGGTTGTGACGTACGTCATAATTACAGAAATAAAAGTTAAATTATTACATAAAAAGACATTCGACGTTGCAATTTCAAAAAGATTAAACATCATGATTTTGATATACAAAGATAATACGTAACTTATCCTAAAAATGACTTTTCTGTTGCTTCATAACAAAAGCTTTATGTCTTTCAGACTCTGTTCGAGCCTGGGCTGAAATCTCTCTCTCTCTCTTTCCGTAATGAGTCTTGAATAAATACAAGACGGTTGGTTGTGTTTACTCGCGCTAACCCGGAGAGTTAATAAGAAACCAGAGACTGAGATTAAAGGATCAGGAGGAACGCTTCCTTAAACAGCAGTTCATCAGGGTTACTGACGCTCAAATAAAAAAAATTACCCAGCATTCCAGACCTCACTTATCTGATGGCCGTTTTCTTGCTGATGTCAGCGGAAGCGTCGGATCCTCTCGGATCATGCTCTAGAAAGCTTTCATTAGTGGAGCTGCTGATTTTTACTGTTTTCATCATTAACTTTTTTTTATTATTTTGACTTGTTGCAAAATTATGACTTAGCGTCTCATGTTTGTTCTTTTGAGATGTTATGTAAAGTTCAACATTTTATATACTAATTATGGTTTCCTGGTTTGTTCAACAATTATATTTTTATACAGTTCGTCTTTGATTATGGTTTACTTTTTTTAATCTGTTTTTGTAGACTTTTTATTGGAAATATATTGAATTAAATACGACTTTTGATTATGTTAACTTTTTTTATCTCACTGTGAGATTTAGAAAAATAAACTATGAGATAAAAGGTCAAATTTGATTAAATACAAAATCATAATTATGAGATCATATGTCAATTAAGAGATAAGCGTCATAATTTCCTCTTTTAAATATATTCTTATTTTAATTTTTATCATAAGTCTTTGATTTCGCGTCTCATAATTTACTATGAGTTTTTCGCTCATAACTTTGACTTTTTTATCACGTGGACACTCATTATATTATATATAATTAAATCTGAATTACGACTTTTGACTTGTCGTTATTTTTACTTTTTTTTTCGATCTCAATTGTGAGATTTCATATCATCATTTTATCTCATAATTCGACTTTCGTTATAATAATTATGACTTGTGACGTTTTTAATGCCGCAATGACTTTTTTCGCTCACCATTTAGGATTTTGCGTTAAATTGAATTATTTTAAGTATTATCTCATACTTCCCACAACTATGACTTAATGTCTCATAATTGACTTCTTTTTACTTTGACGTTTTTCACGTGACTTTCAGCTTTTTGCCAGTATTTCCACCAATTATAGCACAATTCTGACGTTTTATTGACATTTTGAGACGTTTAATCTCTTCATTTGACTTTTAATCTCATAATTAGGACTTAACGTCTCTTAAAACTCTCGCTGTTTATCACTAACCCTGAGCCAAACGAATACCGCTAAAAATATATATGCTCCCTCCCGCATTGGAAATGTGATTGGATGGAAATGCATTTGACCAAAACATTAGGAGAGCTGGTGTTTAATGGGAGGAGATGAGGTCTCGACCCGCTAATCTCGTTTCTGCTGGCCTTAGCTCAGACCGTGTTGTTTAATTTATATTTCTGCTGCTAATTGCTCTGCGGGAGATTGCAATTACTATCTACTGTCTGCCTGTCAAATATTTGTCAGGAACAAATCAATATTTGATCATTTTTCCATGTTACTCTTATGGGTTTGGAACAAGATGGTCAAAAGCTTTTTAAGATTCATAAGAATATAGATTGTCACAAACGGTCACCAGCAGATCTGTGTTTAATGTTTCTACAGTAAATCACGTTAAATGACGTAACTAGTGCAGTTATGTATTTTGTTGATGTTTCTTCTATGAGAAGTCAATGCATCGGAGATTAAAAAATATTAGCAAATATGACAAATTGACTAAATTTCCCAAAACCTTTAAAATTAGTAAAAACAGAAAAATAAATAAAATGAGTAACTAAAGTTATGTATTTTGTTGAAAAGTCCGATTAAAAAGTAAAATGACAAATTGACAAAAATTTATATTTCATTTATTTTCGGCTTTGTCGTATTGTTCTCCTAAAACGCCTTAAATGAAATATGGCTCACTGTTTTGTTAAAACTGTGAAGCAAAAAGGTAAAAATTAGCCAAAATTGTGAGATAAAAAGTCAAAACTGACATACTGTACAAAACGTAAAATAGAAGAAAAGTAATAATTGTGAAAAAAAAATTGTGATTTTGACACAAAAGGATTACATTCTGATGTAGCTTATTTTACTTTTTATCAACTTTGTCTAATATGCCTTTAAAGAAATAAAACATAATAAAAAATGACTGACTCTGGTTTATTTTCCAAAATTTGACAAAATCCACAAATATGACAAAATAAGATGAAATCCTGACACAGGTCAAAATTATGAAATAAACTCAGATTCACTGCAGTGAAGGGGATGAGATGTGATTTTTCTTTTCTACTGGCATTTTCTTGCAAGAAATAATTTGTGATTGTTATAAGGAGTAGATCAAATCTGTCGGAAAGAGTTTATGATTATATGATATGCACATTATATGATATGCACGTTACGCTTTATGTGTTGAAGGTTGATAGACTTCCGTCTGAGAGTGTGTCAAAGGTCTGAGCGCTGCGTCATTTCTTCTGCCATTGTTTCCGAGTGTGTTTTAGCGTTATCAGAGAAGCCCTTAAAGTGAAGACAGAAGCAGATCTTATCGGACACACACACACACACACACACACACACACACACACACACACACACACACACACACACACACACACACACACACACACACACACACACACACACACACACACACACACACAGACACACACAGACACACACACACACGCACACACACACACACACAGAAGCAGCGCAGGAATGTGATAAGACATAAAACACACACAGAGCTGCTGAATCTATCATCTATTAGAGACTGTACACACACACACACACACAATAACAGTCTTTGTCCGACAGAGATTATAAAAGATCATCAGTTTTGACACAAAACTAATATTTGTCCAGGAACATTTTGAGTTCACTTCAGAGAGCCGTGATTATGTGCCATTAGCTTGCATTGCTCTTTTAGCTTCAATTATTTCTCTTATTCTAAAGTGATTAGAAATCGCTGTTTGAGTTAGAAATGAATAACTTACAGCAGAAATAAAGTCCTTAAAGGGACGGCTCGGGCAAAAATAAAAATATGCATCATTTACTTTCCCTTAAATGTACGAGACGCTAGGTAATCATTATGAAATAATGATTTTTGACTGATTTTACTTCAAACCGATGTTCATTTCGTCTCATTTTTCAAACTTTATTCGCGTTTGGTGCATTGCATAAAAATCGTTAGATAAAATGTAGCTATGAAATAAAGAGTCAAAATTATACTAAGTCTTAATAATAAAATCATATTAGCAAAATTATGATATTTGGCGTCTTTATGACATAAAATGCTGCAATTGCAAATTAAAAGGTTCATCGCATAAATAGTTTTTTTTAATTTATAAAAAAATAGTAATAAATAGTCATTTTAATTTGCATGTAATAAAAAGCAAAACAAAAAAAATTACGACAAATAAGTCCAAATTGAGGTCGTACTTAAGAAGAACTGAGGAAAAAAACGACTTTTAATAACGATATTTTTATAATAATCATGCTTTCATTTCTGAATGATACTGTTTGAATAGTTTTTAAAAATACATTAAAGATAATGATTTATGCTTTTTCTTGTGATTTTCTAAAATTAATAATCCTGGAGTAATGCTAAATCACACTTTATTCACGTAGAAAACATTTATTTTCAAGTCTAATAATATTTCCCAATTTTTACTGCGTTTCGGATCAAATGGTGAGCAGAAGAGACTTCCTTCACAAAGCCTGAAATTCTAGCAGACCACAAACTTATGATTTGTGTGTGCATATACGCATCGGTCGTTGAAGCCTGGATCGGTCCCGTGTAAAAGTAAAAAAGCCGCGACTGCAGTCCATCAGTGCCGCGGGCGGCCGCGCGGCAGACGGATGAGTGTTTAGTGAGTGTTTAGCTGCTGTTTCTGCTCTCTGACGAACGAGCGCGGTTCAGATCGACGCTGCTCGTCTTCCGCACGTGGAAATTAATCCCAGGGAACGCTCTGGTCAGTCTGTCGCTTAGCAACCGCATCCTTCCCCGGCCCGGCCATCACGCGCGCACACACCCGCTGACCTCTGAGCCATACATCAAACACACAGCGGCCGTCTCCACATGTAATGTCCCCATTCATCTGACCCACGCTTCAGCCGTACAGTTCTGCTCATGTCACCTCAACATCCCACAACGTCTGGGCTTCCTCGCTCTTCTCCTCTGACCTCAAACACACACACTTTCCTCATCGGCTGCTGGCTATTCCTTGTATTATATCATATTATGTTGTTACATTATAATATATTGTTATATTTATGTTCATGCTCACAGATATGTTGTATTTGTGACCCTGGACCAGAGTCCATTTTTGGAAACTGAGATTTATGCATCATCTCAAAGCTAAATAAATATGTTTCCACTGATGTACAGTTTGTTAAGACAGGATGTCAGGGTGCAAAGAATATAAATACTGTGAAAACCACCTTAAAATTTGTCCAAATGAATTTACGGTAAGCAATATTTACCGTAATTTCCTAATATTTTTTTTGCCAAAAACTAAAAAAAAATACTTTTGACCCATATGCTAAAATAAACCCATGCTACTTATGACTGGATTTGTGCTCCAGGGTCACATATAATGAAATAAAAAGTCAAAATTGATAAAAAAAAAATAATTGTGACTTTAGAAAATGTAATTACAGCAGAAGCTATATATAATAATGACACATATCGTAATTTGCACATGATAATTTCACATTTTTATGTCACAGTTATGAAAAGTGACATAAAACAAGACTAAAAACTAAAAAGATTAATTACAGAGTTATATCAGAATTTTGTAAAAAAACAAATGTAATTATGACACAAAAATTAAAACTACAGCATAGATATATATATATACAGCATAGTATATGTATGTATATATATATATATATATATATATATATATATATATATATATAAACAACATTAAAAACAAATATAAATTTCACAAATTCTAAATATTAATGAAAGGGGGAATATTTTGGTTTGCACAAATGTATGAATTATGTGTATATATATATATATATATATATATATATATATATATATATATATATATATATATATATATATATATATATATACACATATGTGTGTGTGTGTGTGTGTATATATTGTGATAGACACCAAAACACATATGCAACAATGGACTTTTACATGTTTTGTTCGTCACGTATCAGACTTCATACGAACAGAATGTGTTTCTACAGAGCTGCTTATTATCCGAGCCATTTGTTGTTTGTCTTCGTAAATGTTGTTTTGCAGATGAACTTCAGCGAGATCTTTGATTTTGTGGAAGATCATAACTCTCCCTGCTCCAGAAAGCCGTTTATTTTCAACCCGTTTGGTTTTGTTCCACTAAACTGATCTTTAATTCTCCCCGCAGCTGCTGAAATTGATGAGTTTTTCATAATTATTCCCTTCGCAGCCTTTTTAACTTTTCATGAGCGAAGGAGCAATTTCGCAGCTTTTATTGTGTTCTGTAGAGAAGTGAGATATCAGATATTGATATTCGTGTGGTTTATATCCTGCGCTGCCTCTAATGTTTTATATAAAGTGCATTAGACATTCAGCGTGTTTACAAAAGGATTCATCACCGGCGCTCGCTAATAGCTTTCTGTAGTTAAACTTTACACAGTTCGGTCTGTTTCTTTAGAAAGGGCCTGATTTGATCACAAAGCCTTGCGTGTTTGCATGTGTTATTTTAAAACGCTTCTTAAGTTTTGAGAAAGTGAGAGGCGGGCATCGATGTTCGTATTTCTAGTATAGATTTTCATTTCCATAAATACGAACTCTCCATGAGTCATAAATCCCCGCAGTGTAAGTGAATGAGCTTTATTCTGTGTTCTGTAATAATAAAGCTCAGCGTGATGCTTGGATTACAGTAATCTTTATCTCTGCAGACACTAACATCACTGCTCGGGCATTGTGGGGCGTTCGCTGTTGTTTTGTTTTGCTTTGTTGCACGTTTGTTCGGTTTTTTTTTAGACTTTCTAGATAATATATAATGTTACGTCCGGTCATCTCGCGCCATTGAAGTCGATGTTCAATTTATCAGCGTTTCATTAATGCGTATTTGAGAAACGATTGTAGAGCGAGGACTTTTAACAGGAAAAGAAAACAATAAAAACCTGTTTTTATAAAAACGGTAAATTCCTGTAAAATTTACAGTAAAGAAAGTAAATTGACGTTCCCAGAAATTCCCTGCATTGCATGTTTTTCTTTAAAGTCACTGTTTCCTGTTGAATATATTTCAAAGGTACAAAACAGATTTCCGTGCTTTAATAGGTTGATATATTAACATTATATCAGTTCGTGAAATTACGGTATTTATTAGTGTATGTAGTGATAGTCGGTGCGAGAAGAGCGAGGTCCACCACAAAATGACTTTTAACAGAAAAATAACAATAAAAACGTTAAACGGTAAATTCCTGTAAAATTCACAGTAAAAAAAGTAAATTGACGTTCCCAGAAATTCCCTGCATTGCATGTTTTTCTTTAAAATCACTGTTTATTCTTAGTTTTTTAGAGTTGTATTGTACATCTAATGTTGTTAAATTAATGTTTATTGCATATTTCATCATGATGGTGTTTAGTGTTTGTGTGAATATATTTCAAAGGTACAAAACAGATTTCCGTGCTTTAATAGGTTGATATATTAAATTACGGTATTTATTGGTGTATGTAGTGATAGTCGGTGCGAGAAGAGCGAGGTCCACCACAAAATGACTTTTAACTGAAAAATAACAATAAAAACGTTAAACGGTAAATTCCTGTAAAATTCACAGTAAAAAAAAAGTAAATTGACGTTCCTAGAATTCCCTGCATTGCATGTTTTTCTTTAAAATCACTGTTTCCTCTTAGATTTTCTTATCAGTTATGTTTTTTACTGTATTTGTAGTTGTATTTTACATCTAATGCTGTTAAATTAATGTTTATTGCATATTTCATCATGATGGTGTTTAGTGTTTGTGTGAATATATTTCAAAGGTACAAAACAGATTTCCGTGCTTTAATAGGTTGATAAATGAACATTATATCAGTTAATGAAATTACGGTATTTATTGGTGTATGTAGTGATAGTCGGTGCGAGAAGAGCGAGGTCCACCACAAAATGACTTTTAACAGAAAAAAACCCAGTAAAAACCTGTTTTTATAAAAACGGTAAACTCCTGTAAAATTCACAGTAAAGAAAGTAAATTGACGTTTCCAGAAATTCCCTGCATTGCATGTTTTTCTTTAAAGTCACTGTTTCCTGTTGAATATATATCAAAGGTACAACACAGATTTCCGTGCTTTAATATGTTGATATATTAACATTATATCAGTTCGTGAAATTACGGTATTTAGCCGTAAATTTAAGTTAAAACCGTAAAACATTGTTACCGTTTTTTTACAGTAGAATTTCGGCAACCACAGATACCAATTTTTCTCTGTAAATTTTTTACAGTGTAATATCACATATTCAGCAAACATGAATAACAACATGACGACATAATATAATCAAAATAGTATTTATTTATGCAGTACACTGAAGTAATATAAAAATAACAATAAATATTACATTATTGTAGGCCTAATATAATATTCGGTCTTAATACAAACTGTTACGTATATGAGTAACAATATGATGGCATAGTTTTAAATGTAGTATTATCTGATGCTTAAAAATTCAGAAAGAGCTTTATGAAAGAGCACAGATGTGTATCAAAAACACGTGGGAACCAAAATAAGAGAGATCATACAAAATGCATTTTATTTAGTTATTTGTTTTAAATATATTTTACATAAAAGATGTTTGCATATAATCCACAAGACAAAAAAACTCAAATTATAAAAAAAAAACTGAACAGTTAAACTGAGTGCTCTTCTTCGGGAAAAATATGCAAAATATCCTGCAGATTCTTCAGTTTTCCAGCATCTTTTGCACCTTTGAGTCCTTTTTGAGATGGAGGACAACCGAGGACTCGAACGCAACTGTTAAAAAAAAAGGTTCAAACAGAAAACACCATGCGTTAAAAGCCAGGGGCTGAAAACTTTTGAGCAGGACTACTTTTCCATTTAGTGCTGCCCTTGGGAAGCAGCAGAAGATGCTCGAGTGTTTCCCGGAAGACAAATGAAGGAGGATACAATATAAGCATTCTTCTGGAGCATCGGTGAACGCTTGAACCTTTTTAAATAGTTAAATACAGCCTAAATAAGGTAAAAAACAGAATAGAATTAATTGCATACTGCAAAACTCGCCTTGCACTGAAATGCGTTTGTTATGAGGATGTTGCGTGTGTGTGTGTGTGTGTGTGTGTGTGATCGGGATAATCCGAGTAACCCTTTCGTGCCCGCCGATCCTCCCGCGCTTCAGTCTGCGGCAGCGACTTGTTTATTTCTCCGAGTCTCCTTTAAATATCGCCTTCCGTTCCTGAGCGAGATCGCCGAGGCGATGCTCCCCGCCGACTCCGTCCCGAGCCCCGTCGTGGCAGCGGCCGGTGCTGATGAGAGCCGCCGCGGACCCCTG
>NW_025048699.1:90000-95000 GCF_018831695.1 Puntigrus tetrazona
CGCTGCAACTTCGCGCCGACCGAGGTCTTCCGCCGCGACGTGGGCCGCCGGACCAACCTGACCACCTTCAACCCCAGCATCCTGGAGAAGTACTACAACAACCTGCTGACCATCCAGGACCGGAACAACTTCTACCTGAGCCTGAAGAAGCTGGACGGAGCCATCCTCTGGATCCCCGCCTTCTTCTTCCACACCTCGGCCACCGTGACGCGAACGCTCGTCGATTTCTTCGTGGAGCACAAGGGCCAGCTGAAGGTGCAGTTAGCCTGGCCCGGGAACATCATGCAGTACGTCAACAGGTGAGATCTTACCTGACGCCGACGCGAAGGAAGCCCGTTCCCGTTGCTGTAAAAACAAAAAAAGTTATTAAAAGTTATCTCGCTATTCTGTAACTTTGCAATCTTTAATCAGAATTGCGAGATTACTTTATAACTCGCAATTTTGCTTTAATATATCTCGCAATACTGACTTTGTATCTCACAATTCTGATTTTATATAAAAATGTTGACTTTATATCGCAATTATGACTTTATACTGTGACTTTTTATCACAAAACTGAGTCAAAGTTATATATATACGTTTTGTTTTGTTTTTTTTCAGCCTGACATTTATGAATGAGTAAATAAATGACTTTTTAGAAAATGAGTAACAATGTTAGAAACGATACAAAATACAAACGATAGAAAACTTTAAATGTAATGAATTTAAATTAATTTTAAATGTACCAATTTACTAAATTACTAACTAATCTTAATAATTAATTAATTATTGATCATTGTTAATACCTGAATAACAGTTTTTTTAAGAATTGAAGGTTTTTTTTATATATATATATATATATATATATATATATATATATATATATATATATATTTTTTTTTTTTTTTTTATTTTATTTTATTTTATTTATTATATATATTTATTATATTTAAATAATATTTTATATTATATATTAATACATTAAATTAATACATTACTTAAATACATTAAAGTATTTAAATAGCAATAACAGAAAATGATTGCAAAGTCTTTAAACAAGTTATTACAAACCACAAGCACAAAACCTCGTAAGGAATTCAAATATCTTAAATAACCATGCTTCATAAATTGAGAAAAGCAGAAATCCTGATCAAGTGCAGCTTTCTCGGGTTTTTTGGAAGAAGATGAGATTATCTGGATGTCTGTGAGAGAGAGACAATCCCATTAAACACAGCCGACGGGATCTTGGAAAATTCCTGGAAAAAAACCTGGAAAATTCACAGATACTGCGTTTAATGCTCTTGATTTCATTATAACTTTTATTTAATATTTTGTAAATATTTTGACATTTGATTCAAGTATAAACAATATTATTATTAATGTTACTCAAACTAAAGTTTTTGATATTCTTGAATACTATTTTTAAATTAAATATATAAAAATAAAATTATATTTAATTAAATATATACATAAAATAAATAAACACACATGACAAAAAATAAATAAACACACATATACATAAAAGAAATAAATACATTTCAATTGTGTTGTTTTTTTAAGAATTTATCAAATATATAAATAACAACATTAGAAAGTTATTACAAAAGAGTTTTATTTAATTTTTTTAAACTAATATTTTTTTAAATAAATAAATAAATGACAATGAAAAATGATTACAGGTTTAGAATGGTTAAACCCTCTAGAAATTGAAAGCATGTTCATCATACAAGAGAGTTTAAATCTTTATGTTACAGAATAAATGGACGTATAAAGGTAAACACACACACACACACACACACACACACACACACAGTCCTGGTATAGTTGAGTGTTGTGTTCAGTGTATTAGAGATGCTGGCTGAACTAACCTTGCTCTGAGCAAAACCTCTGAACACACACACACACACACACACACACACACACACACACAGGAGCTGCTGACCTTCATGGGTGTGTTGTCACCGTTTTCCCTCACATGTGCCACTTTGGGTGAAACACATTAGTTTTGTTTCCCGGGGGTTTCTGGGTAAACGCTGTGTGAGGAGATCGGACTGAATTCACGCTGATCTTCTCTGCTGGAAGAGTTTGGGGTCTGCAGGTAAAGTGAAGGTCCACACTGAACTGAGATCAGCCCTTATGGAAACACTTTAATGGTTTTAAAGTCTAATGTCTATGTTGGGTTTTTTTGCATTTTTTTTTAAATTCCAGTTATTGATTTTTATTTAAAAAAATAAAAATAAATAATAATAATAGTTATTGATTTTTACACACAAAAATAATAATATATATATAATAATATATATATATATATATATATATATATATATATATATATATATATATATATATATATATATATATATATATATATATATATATATATATATATATATATATATATATATATATATATATATATATATATATATATATATTATATATATATATATATATATATATATATATATATATATATATATATATATATATATATATATATATATATATATATATATATATATATATATATATAAAATCATTTAGTATAATATCTTTTTTTTTATATATATAAAATACATTTAGGGCATTAGGAAAATTTTATATTATGGCTGGCATCATAAAAATGACCAAAATGCAAAAAAAAACAAATAAAAGAAAAATCTGAAAAGACTTAATTCATTGCTTGATAAATACAATTTTAAAAATATAATAATATCATTTAATGAAGGGCATTTGAAACATATTTCACATTATGATCAGTTCCGCAGTGCATATTTATAGCTAACAATAAAAATTTGAATGGTTCATAAAAAAAAAATGATTAGGATAAGCAAAAGATGTCCAAATTGAAGGTCTAATTAGTAATATGCATTGCTAAGAACTTAATTTCTTAATATTTTCAAATAGTTGTATCTCAGCCAAACATCGTCCGATCCTAACAAACAAGACGTGAACGGAAAGCTTATCACGAGTCTCTCCCTCTCCGTCTGCAGGTACTGGAAGACGAAGCAGCTCTCCCGGAAGCGTCTGAGCACGGGGATCCTGATGTTCACGCTGGCCTCGTCTCTGTGTGAACAGGTGCATCTGTACGGATTCTGGCCCTTCGGCTGGGACCCCAACACGGGCAAAGAGCTGCCCTACCATTACTACGACAAGAAGGGCACCAAGTTCACCACCAAGTGGCAGGAGTCTCACCAGCTGCCCACCGAGTTCAAACTGCTCTTCAAGATGCACGCGGACGGCGTCCTCAAACTCAGCCTCTCGCACTGCGCCTGAGCTCAGGGGTCAGAGGTCAGGGGTCGGGGGGTCAGCATGCGGGGGCGTTCGGGCTCGCTAATGGACGCTTGTCGTGATTGCCCCGGATTTTCTTCCTGAAACGATCCCCGCCGAGCTCAGCGGTGTTATTGATAAGTAATGAGATCAGTGTTAGAACCGGCGCCATCACTAATAGAAAGCACGGCTGCTGATACGTTACAATGAGGTCACATTAGTTCATGCGTTAAATTATATCACTATTTATTAGGATTTAGCTCATCCACATAGATAGCAGAGAGATCATATATATACATATATATATATATATATATATATATATATATATATATATATATATATATATATAAATGGCTCCCAAAAAAATTCAAAATATTTGTAAATATATTTTCTTCCTATTTTTTGTCATTGTTATTCATTAAAAATACAACTTCTTATTGACAACGCATGTTAGCTCACCTATAAAGCAAATTTAATTTAAATGAAATTATTTTATATCTGTTTTATTTATATATATATATATATATATATATATATATATATATATATATATATATATATTTTTTTTTTTTTTTTTTTTTTTTTTTTTTCACAAAAATGGCTGAAAAAGTATAATAACTTCAAAATATATTTGTTATACAGTTGTATACAGTTAGTTCATGTTAGCTTACCCATACAGCAAACAAACAATTAAATAAAATATATTTTAAAATATAATTGCAAAATGATCATTTCGAAAATAAATTAATGTAAAAATAAATGTATGTAAAAAAAAGGCCAATATATATATATTGGTAGAAAATTACTAATACTTCTATTGGCCATTTTTTAAATATATTTTAAAAACATTTACCTTTTTTTTTTTTTGCCCTCCTTATATTTCAATCCAATTATATTTATTAAAAATCTTAATTTGTTGTAATTTTGTTCCCCCTAAAATGCATTTTTAAAATGTTTTGCTACATGAAGGTTTAAAATAAATAATATTTCAATTTTAAAAAAATATATTTAACTGAGCTTCACTGTTTACAACACATTATTTATCATTTTTTCTTTGGCTGTTTGGGCTTATCTATTTTATTTAATTTTTTTTATGATGTTTTATTCATTGTTAGTTCAAACTAAATAGAATTACCTGATGCTAACTAATGAAATCTTATTGTAAAGTTGTATCTGCTCAGAGCTTTCATCAGTTCCTTTCATCAAAAGGACAATAAAACAGTGCCATATTAAAATATAATAACCAGAATATAATGCAAATATAAAGCACATCGAAGAAATGCTTTGATAAAGGTTTCTTTTGAGTAACAGATCGGATGGACTTGAGTAAGTAAGCACCTAGCAACCGACAAAACACCCTAGCAACCGCTTCGAAACAGCCTGCCAACGAGCCACAGCAGAATCCAAACACCACGCGCATTTTCTTCAGGAAGTCTAGTTTTGTAAATAGTCAGAGAAGGGCAAGGATGACGCTTAACTTCTGCATGGATTACTAGGTTATGTTGTTGAATTATTATATAGACACTGTTAAGCCTAACCAGAGCGTTTAATTGGACACAGCCTGTGTCAATCAATCAGATTGCACCAGTGTGAGGCCACTGGGCGGGGCTTCCTCAACGAGAGGCTGTGATTGGCTCGTGAGAGCTGCAGAAATATCAATGTTTACTTTGCATAATATCACGATTACGATTATGAATGATGTCAGTTTATGTCTTCATGAATGTTTAATATTTCTGTGCGTGCTGAAA
>NW_025048699.1:100000-117500 GCF_018831695.1 Puntigrus tetrazona
AAGCAGCCTTCCTTTCTCTGCTCCTGAAGACTTTGCATCTTTTGTGATTTACTGTGTTTTTAAACTTAAAACCAAAGCCTATAAACCCGTGCCGATTACAAACAACGCCAGGCGGCTGCACGGGGAGAAAAAGCTGATTTTTGCCGATTAGAAAGCGTTTCGTTCACGCTCTGGATTATTCGGTGAACGATTGCGGTTTGGTTTGTCGTCTGTCGGTGACGTAAACGTGATCGTACAGAACAGCGTTGCTGTGGTTCTGAGCAAAAGATAGAAATGCAAACCGGCTGTAGATAATCAATACACACACACACACACACACACACACACACACACACACACACACACACACACACACACACACACACACACACACACACACGCGCACACACACACACACACACACACACGCGGCGCCAGGCCTGCTGAGAGAGCAGGGAAAAGTGCTCATTTCTCCTGCAGAGTGTCTGAAAAGCAGAAGAATAGCAGACAGATGTGTGTGTGCTCATTACAATAGTAACTGTTTTATAGTGCTGTTTATCCTACAGAGTAAAACAGCGTGATTTATTCCATGTTTTCAAGCACTGTAGAGGATTAAACATTAAGTGCAATTTCAATTTGTATGCATTTTTATCACACACACTCACGACAAAGCAATGCATCATTTTTGTATATATATATATATATATATATATATATATATATATATATATATATATATTCACACACACAAACTAATGAAATAGGTTATTAATAATAACAAATTTTTTTTTTACATTTTTGTATATATATATATATATATATATATATATATATATATATCGCACACACAGAAACTAATGAAATATGTTATTTTTAATAACAAATAACTGTTTTATTATTAAATAAATGTTTTATCATTTTCGTTACAGCTGTATTTTTGTTTGGTTTTATTATTTTTGCGGTGAGATTAATTACAGACAAAATAATCGAAATATTTTCTTCGTCATGCATTGTCGTCCTACATTTAATGAATTCGATAAAATAAAAACGTACCCATGCGGATTATGTCGTCTCGTTATTTTAACAGGATTTTAATTTAGTGCATCTTGGGTTATTGGTTACATCTTACATTTTTTGCATGAACATCCCCTCCCTCGAATTATTCATTAGTTACGCTCTTATTTTTATTTTGTTTTCTTTAGTAAATCGTAATTAAAAAAGTGACAAAACTCCTCACATACTGTATAGCTGTTACGTGCATTATATTTCTACTATACTCCGTTCCTTTATTTTACAGTTTCGGCGCGAGGTCTCTTTCGTGGTGAACGCGTCGAGGGTTAAAGGTCACGGAGCCTGAAATACGGCCTTTCAGCGACAGAGAGCGAGACGCTGTGAAGACGTCACGGAGGACAGAGACCGCACTGAAGGGTTCTTCTGGAGGAAACGCGATCATTAAAGCACTTCCGTGTTAAACGGCTCACGCATGCAAAGAAAGAGCAGTTATTAATTAACCCCCAACACTCAAAACAATCAATAGGTTCATCAGACACACACACACACACACACATCATTTCAACACTGGCACATACATTTTTTTTTTTATTATTAATCCTATTTATTTCGTCCATTTTGCTTGTCATTTAACCAATATCTGCGGCTGAATTGTTTTATTTGAACCCTCTCTCGTCGCTCGACGTCCTCTTTCAGCGATCAGGTTATTCTCAGAGGTCAAATGTCACGGGTCACCTGATCTCACGTGACCTTTCGCCCAGCCTTTCAAATCCGCCTGCTTAAAATCCCACAAAAACCTCAGGAGCGTTAGACGTTTGAGTCTTCGCTCCCAAATGATCGATGCTCGCGCGAGAAAATAACTTTTTGATCACGTGACGAACAAAAACGCTACCGGTCAAAAGTTACCGTCGCGTTTTGTTTCTGAACCCTTTGCGAGCTCACGTTAAATGAAGTCAAAATACAGTTTTAAATGTCATTTTTTTCAGCTAGCCTGTATAAGGTTTCGCTCGCTTTTTTTTTTATCGCTCACCAAAATAAATCACGACTCTTGTAAATGCTACAGAATTTTAAAGTCGTTTTAAATCATGCACGACTGATGCAAGATTTTTTTTTCCCCCGTTAGAAACAAAAAAGGCGAAAATTTGTAACAGATCTGTTATTGGTGAGACGGACAGATTTACACGCCTGCGAAACGACGTGACTTCGGTCAAACTTAATTAGAGAATTAAAAAAAGAGTCATCTCTGAGCACCTGTTAAAGCATTTCATGCACGACGAGATCCGAACAACAGAGTCGGACCAACTGCTTCCAGTGTGTGTGTGTGTGTGTGTGTGTGTGTGTGTGTGTGTGTGTTAACATGTTTTATGAAAGTCATGTGACGTGTAAAAAGAAAAACATTTTGCCCCCTTAAGATGCATTTCTTTCAGTTCGTCTTCAAAATATATTAATCAACAATAACGCGTGACATAGCTGCTGTAAAAACACTAAAACGATAACGCATGAATTATGTAGCTATTTTACGTAAATAAAATTCACAGAATGGAAATATTTGCAGCCAAAACAAAACGACACCGGCGTGCCTCTCCCGTATATTCAAATCAAATTACAATACAGCCTCGTCTTTGTAAAAATGAAAAGGTTTTATGCACAGCCCAAAGAGCGCGTTGTGATGTTTACAGCCGCGGTATAAATATTAAACGGGTTTAAAAGCCGAAACACCGGTTGAATTTACCCGAGACTGATTCACACGTTTCTCTGCAACGCTGTTTGTGACGCGCCGGTGAAAAAAAGCGCATTCGCGAGCGCGTGAGGCCGGAGGAAGGTCGGAGACTTACCGGGAGCCGGGGACCTCCGCGCGCGCGCCCCCCGAACAGACGCGGCGCGGCGCGGGACGGTGACGGCGGCTTCGCGGGGTCCGAGGCGCGCTGATACTGATCGATAGCGCCGCGCTCGCACAGCAGATGGTCGGAGAGCGACATACACGAGGAAAGACGGGGCGAGAGAGGAGAGAGAGAGAGAGAGAGATAGAGAGAGTCACTCGGGGTCTCTTCAGCTCTCAGCCCGCAAGAAGAAATCACGCGCGTTCCGTTTACACCTAATCCATTCCGGTGAACGCGAGACGGGTTAACCGCGTCGCATCTGAACGTCCGCGGCGGAACTAACGCGTTTTGTTAAACGTTAACCGGGGCGTTTATTAAGTTGGATATCGCCGTCGGATGCGCATCAAAAAAATCAAGCACTGTTTAAATAAATGCAACCGCTTTTAAACGCGTGAGCAGCGTTAAACCATCTTTACTAACGCTCGGGTTTCACGGTGATTTTGAACCGAGAGAAGCTAGAAATCTAGAAATATATATCAGTGCCTACTGTTTTGTGTCATCGTGTTTATTTTTGTTAATAAAAGTCAATAATTGAACTATGGCCCAGTCCTGGTTTAGTCTAAACCCTGAAACTTTGGCAAGTATTTTAGCATGTTGGTTTTTATCATTTTAAGTGTATCTGCATATGCACGTGCATTAAGGGAAAAAGTGTGTGTGTGTGTGTGTGTGTGTGTGTGTGTGTATATATATATGTGTGTGTGTGTGTGTGTCTTTCTATTAATTTAATGAAACATATTTGTAATAATGTCCACTGGTTTTTTAAGTCAAATTAAAGTGGCCCACAAAGCGTAAATTAATCGAGCAAATGCAGGCCTTTTTCAGTCTTGCTTTCTTTTATTTATTTTTGTTTGCACTTCATAAAACGCGCCACGGTTTAGTCGATGCGTGATTTTGCGTTTGGCGATTTTGATGCACGTGTCGTGAAACGGTTTTTAGCTTCTGTAGTCTACCCTTAAATAACGCACAGTAAAAAACCCTAATACAAAAATCGCCTTTTTTTTTAAAGAGCGCCCGTTTGCTGACTGCAAGCCGACTTTGGCTTTTAGACTTCTACGCGCGTTTCGAAAGAAAACAACGTCCACGTTGGAGACTCTCTCTCTCTCTCTCTCTCTCTCTCTCTCTCTCTCTCTCTCTCTCTCTTCAAATATCGATTTTCTTTGACATGAATAAGGGCCTTTTTCAGTCAGTGATTCTTCGCATTATAGGTGGAGCGAGCCAAAGCGAAGCGGCACAAAAGCTCGCGCGGAGCGTCGGAGCGGGCGCCGAGCTCGCGCGCGTCCCTCGCGCGCGTCCCCTGCAGCAGGTATACACACACTTTTCCTCCAATTTGTGGCAGCTGAAAGGCCGGGAGAGGCTCGAGGAGGACACTGGGCCCCCTGCACCTCCTGCTCCTCCTCTGACAGCTGATCAAAAGAAAAATAGGTCACGCTTTTCAGACTTCTGTCGCTCATCCTTAATTACAGTCGCTTTAAACAAAAGCAACATCTGCGCATCCTCCAAACAAAATAGCAACCGGCATTCGAGAAATCTGTTACTTGTGAATCACCGCAAGCCGGATCGGACCATAATGCGCGTAAAAAGAAGTTACTGCGCGAGCGGGATTGATCGATTTAGACCGAGCAGCTCGGGAACGGCACGATCTGGGGGTTAAAGCGCGCAGAGCATGCCCAAAATTTCAAAAAAGTTTTGCATACACCCGGGACGATTTTTTTGTTGTTGTTGTTGTTGACGTTGGAATTTTTACGCGGTGTAAAAAAAAATGTGTTCGGAAACGGAACAAGGCTTTAAAACCACCCTGAGAACATTTCAGAGATACAAACATGTTTGTTTGAAGCGCGTGCGAAATGAACCCGCGGCTGAATATTCGCGCGAGGAAGAGTTCAAATAAAGGCAGACAGCATTTGTGCATCGATGTGTTCAATGGATGAAATCAGACAGATGGGGGAAAAATACATATTCAGTCATTGGCTCAGTATGCACGACGATGCACAAAATAAAGATATAGAATTAATTGTTTCTCCCCAAAAAGTGCACTTATTAAAATGTAACTAACATGTGCCCTTTGGTTGCTTTTTTTCCTGAGGGCGCACAGTTACGTTTCTGGGTTTTGAACACACCCGTTCTTTATATTATATTTTATATATTACGAACCGGGTAAACGACGCGTTTGCAGTGTCAGAGAAGCGCCCGTCTGACGCGCGCTTCCAGATGCAAAGGCAGCGACTCCGAAAGGCTCCGTGGGAGCGTCAGCGATTGGCCAGGCGGGCGCCGGCGAGGGACGCGATTGGACCGCCGGCGCGTCAATCAAGGCCAAATCTCCTCCCCTTTCAGCAGGGTCGGGTGCGCGCGGAGCAAGCCCACCCCAAACACCTCCAGCTGCCCAAACAGAAGACGCAGGAGGAGTAGAGGGCTCGGACATGGGGAGAAATCAGCACTGGCCCGTCTGATAGAGATCGGTGTTTTTTATTTATTAAAAAAAAAGGAGGAAAAAAAACCCGAGAGGCCTTAGGAGAGAGAGAGAGAGGCACAGAGAGAGGGGGAAAATAAAAACGAATACGGAGAGAAACCCATCCCTGGCACAAAGCTGGACATAAATCAATGGACTGAATGAAGACTGCCTATAACGCCTATCGATGCCTGGCCAAGGATTTGGATGCGTACGCCATGAACCCAGAGATGACAATGGACATTGGCAGCCTAAGCCATGAGCAGGACTTGATGAGCAGCCACAGCCCCCATCACAACCGCAATCCGGGGGCTTCCTTGCGGATACACCAGGATCTGACCGTGGCGCCGTCGCGCTCCGCGATGGTCTCCAGCATGGCTTCGATTCTGGACGGCGGCGGCGGCGGGGGCGCAGGGGGAGAGTACCGTCCCGAGCTTTCGCTGCCGCTCCATCACGCCATGAGCATGCCCTGCGACACCTCCCCGTCCGGGATGAGCGGCACCTACACCACCCTGACCCCTCTGCAGCCCCTGCCGCCGATCTCCACCGTGTCCGACAAATTCCACCATCCGCACCATCACCACCATCACCACCACCAGCGTTTCTCTGGGAACGTGAGCGGCAGCTTCACCCTCATGCGGGACGAGAGGACTCTACCAGCCATGAACAACCTCTACAGCCCCTACCACAAAGACATGAGCGGGATGGGGCAGAGCTTGTCCCCTCTGGGCAACGGCTTGGGCTCCATCCACAACGCGCAGCAGACGCTTCACAACTACGGCGCGCACAGCCACGACAAGATGCTGAGCTCCAACTTCGACGCGCACACTGCCATGCTGGCCAGAAGTGACCAGCACCTCTCCAGAGGCCTCGGTGGCCCCGCGGCGGGCATGATCCCGCCGCACCTCAACGGGATGCACGGGCATCCGGGCCACCCTCAATCCCACGGGCCCGTGTTGGCTTCCAACCGGGACAGACCGCTCTCCTCCTCCTCCTCCTCCGGAGCGCCGGGCTCCGGCTCGGGCCAGCTGGAAGAGATCAACACCAAGGAAGTGGCGCAGCGCATCACGGCCGAGCTCAAGCGCTACAGCATCCCGCAGGCCATCTTCGCGCAGCGGGTGCTGTGCCGCTCGCAGGGCACGCTCTCCGACCTGCTGCGGAACCCCAAACCCTGGAGTAAACTCAAGTCCGGCCGCGAAACGTTTCGCCGCATGTGGAAGTGGTTACAGGAGCCCGAGTTTCAGAGGATGTCGGCCCTTCGGCTTGCAGGTAAGACAAGGTATCTGCTTTCGAACATCTTCTGTGACGATGTTTTTGGGGGCTTTGTGGCGTAAAACGTTTCAGCGAACGCGCTTTTCTTTGACTTGGAACGTCCGGAGCGAAACAGTGTATCGTTTTTAGTTTTGCCGTTCTTTATTTACTTTTGAAATGTTGCAAGTGCGCACGCTTTTGGAAGAGTCTCTTTTCTCTCTCTCTCTCTCTCTCTCTCTCTCTCAGTCAAAGAAAAGCTTTCAGAGAGGTGCTGAATAGGGATGTGTTGGTAATTACTGGACTGTTATTCCCCTCCTGCCCCTCTACATCAGGCGTGTTGCCCCCTCTAGCGATGGGCGGTGCAGGACCCCCTTTTCCTTTGTTCGGATGAAGAAAAAGCAAGACCAGAATTCTGTAGTTTGGCGTGCGAGGTGTCAGAGACGGTGTTGTGTTGTTGAAGAGCATCCTATCAGTGCATTAAAATAAAAGCTGGCTGCCTATTGATTTTTAATTTGTAGGGTGATGCACAATTATTCACTGAAATAATGGACAGCTCTGATGCATGGTGCATTGTGCAGCACAAGTGTGCATTAACTTCAGCTGAGAGAAAAAACACACAAATTGCGCCTTAAAGAACGATGCATTTGAGTGTCAACAAAAGGTTCTTCTTCGTGTTAAATCGCATACCAGAACATGAGCGTCTTCGTCAAAACACGCTCTCGTCGATCCTTTGCATATAGTGCGCCCTCAGAAGGTGCAAACAAATGCATTCTCTTTAACCAAGAATGCCATTTTAAGCAGAACCGTGCTTTGAGATGTTGGCGTAGGCGCTTTAATGCTGTTTCCCTGCAGGGCTCTGGTCTCACAGATGGCTTTGGGTTGGGGGGAAGGTATTATGTGATCTGCAGGGGAATTGAAAAGAAGAACAGAGGCTGCAGCGGCTCGATGAATTATTGATAGAAATCTCTGCGTGACCCTCAGCTCAACGCACAAAACGTCACCTTGTCTTGGGTTAAACAGGCAGAGATGTGCAGCCCGGCACCTGCCTTTTGTTCGCTGTTTTGGAGGAGAGAGGAGACGCAAATATTGAAGCAGAAACCGAAGAGCTGCACGTCGTGACATCAGAAATGTCTGACCCGGAGAGAACTGCCGGCCGCTTTGTTTTCATGCATGTAAATGTCGACGCTCTTAAAAACGACTTTTCACAGCGGTTTTTGGTCCGTTTATAGAACCTTTTGTGGAATGGAAAGATTAAAGAACCTTTAGTTTTGAGTTAGATTTGTAATATAATGCTTTTTTCATGCTACGGTTACAGTGGGGTCCAAAAGCAGCGCTGAATTGAAACGAAACGTTAGAACGTTTGACAACATAGCTTGGTGGAAAAATGAAAAAGCCGATCGTTTGAATGCATCGATGTGCCTCTTTGTACGGACGGTCAGATTTCCTTGTTTTGATTTGAAGATATCAGTTGTTAAATCGTGATCTTCAGGTTTTGCTCTTTTCAGGGTCCAACTTATCACCTGATTTAATGAAATGCTATTCAGATCATGTAAAAAAAAAAGATATCTGAAACCCATACTTGAAGGTACGCAGCGATTTAATGACTTATTGGTTATCTTTAAGCCAAGAGGTGCAGGTGCCTGATGTCACAGGAGAAAACGAGCCTGTCTTTGCACTATTCGTTTAGTCAAATCAAACGTGACGTCTGACTGGACCTCATTCCAGTCACACGGAGCAGGCAATCAGCTATCGAGACGAACCTCGGCCTGTGCCGTCCGCCACGGACAAACAACTTTATTAAGTAAATGATCAAAGGGGACAAGCGCTGTTATACGAGTCAGGGCCGAGGAGATTGAAAAAGAGCCAGCGCTGGAGAAACACGGGTTCCCCGGCCCGTAAATAAGAGCGCTGGAGATGGAGAAATATACCTCCAAAGCACGCCAGACTGCATTCGAGAGACGTCTTTCCCGATTTGGGCTTTTTCGCTTTAAAACTGAAGACGGACGGGAAAATATGGAACATCTAAAGCCTGAGAGCACTTGCATTTTTGCAAAATGTAGATTTACAAAGCGTGCCAATGGCGTATCAATTTGAGCGAAAGTTGAAATAAACCGTTGGAGCGGCAAGACCTGATGTTCACGTTCTCCATCGTGAAAGAGCATCTTCTGGAAATCTGACCATCTGTACAAAGAGTCACATGATCAGTGACACTCACGCACTGACATTTGATCCTAATGTTGCAACGACAAATATCCTTTGCTTTTTTTTTAAACAGCCAGTATCATAGCTATTTATTTACAGGGTTTGCATGAAAAAGTTCCGTATTTTTAATTTGGTCTCAAGTAATTGGACTTAATTTCATACATGTATGTAAAAAGCCGACGTTTTCGATGCATTTCAATCAAACATTTGGATGCCACTGTAAATTATTGTTTATTTACAGATCCCAGATTTATATTGTGGTTTCAGAAACCTGAGCACTACTGTTTATCATTATTTAGTTATGCATTTGCATGGAGAATGCGGGCTATTCGTTTTTAAGTTTGCGTGAGAAAAATCCAAAATATTTGATGTGGTCTGAGACATTTGGATGCCACTGTAAGTTATTGTTTATTTGCATGTTTGCATAAAAAAATTATTTTTAATGTGGTCTCGGATATTTGGACACCACAAAAAATTTTTTTTTTCATATTTGCATAAGAAAATTCTAACTTTTTCATTTAGCTTCAACATTTAGGCTCCACTGTATATTATATAGTAACAGCTGACCGATACAGGTTCTTTAATGGCAAATGCAATGCCAATATCTATAGAAGATGTTAGTCGATGAACCGATAATAGTATTTTAACAGTTCAAATCACTATGAAATTATTCATTTTTGTTGCACAATATGAAATTCTAAGAATTGCACATTACCAGATTTGTACTGCTTAGCAGGCTCCAAATGATTTGGCCGATATATCGGCAAGTGATCGGTTAGAATATGTATTCGGTCACAATGAGGTTGTGTCAGATGATTGAATCCGTAAGATTGGAAAGCAAAGATGCAAAAAAAGCTATATATAAGCTATATTTTCAAAGCCGGGCCAATCGGGCATCAAGCGGTCAGTGTGTTGTTTTCTGGACCTTTCAAAGGGCAGAACCGGGACAAAGAGATCAAAATCCCAGGCCAGTCCTGCTGTTTATTTTCGTCCTGTCGTTCAGTAATGTGTGTGAGTTATGTCACTTTCTCAAACAAATATGTGTTGCTGAATGACGGCGGATCGATGCGGGTAATCTCTTAAAGATTAAAAGGGCATTAATGCTGGCAACAATAACATAAACGTGTGCACCCAGTTCGCATTGATCTGGAACCCGATCCCGACTTGTTCCAGTAAAGCTGACGCTGGAAGAACGTTCCCAGCAAGCCGACTGACTCCGTGCTAAAAAGACTCCGGGGCGGGCTATTCTGAGCCGTGCTTGTTTAAAAGGATCATTAAAGCTGATGAAGCCGCCCCGGATGAGACGTGAAATCAACGCATAGCCGAGCGTAGATGTTTTTCAGAAGATGTTTAATCACTCCGGCTCTGCGCGGAGGAGGCCGGCGTTAAAACCAATACGCCCGGTGACCTTCACACAAAGACCGGGGCGACACGACGCGCCTCGCGGCTCCAGAGAGGACGCCGTCTGATAATTATAATGGCTTTGCGGTGCTTTGAGGGGACCTTTTAGTGATGAGATTCTCTTCTCAAACCAATAAGTGTGTAACACGGGCCAAGAGAGTGAAATAATCCCGACAGAAATATGATTGGGCCCGACTGCTTTATAAGATACTCTTGCGATTGTGGTCAAGATGCTTTTGATTCCGAAATCAGACTAATCCAATCTCATGGAAGATGACCTGACAAAAAAAAAAACAGCATTGCCTGTTGTATCAACTTTACAATCGCAATAAGCTTTTATTAACGTTTGATCTTTTTCTATTTTATCGGTTTTCTTTTCATTTATTATACAAATGTGTGTACTGCATTAAGCCAGTTGAGACTTTATTTACTAACTGCTTGCATTTTACTCATTTGTAAGTCGCTTTGGAGAAAACATCAATATTTACTAATACCTTTTTTAAAAACTGAACTAACAAATAAAAAATCTATTAATATAAACAATAATTACTGCTGACTGCGAGACCTAAAGTGTTACAGATTGCTTTCTTTTATGGTTTAGACATAAAATTAGATTAATTGACATTTAATTTAGTACTAGAGGCCTTTGAATATGTTTAAATGTAGTCGACAAACTCACATGAATCTGTGTTTCACTTATATGTAATATTAATGTTTTTATATCTATAATTTCCGCATTTTTCTCATAGCTATCTGTACAGTTTACGATAATCAAAAAAATACAAAAGAGTAAGATTGATTGTACCAGCCTTTTTGCCATATTTAGTGTAATAATGTTGTAATCTGTCCAATTTAAGCAGATAAACTGTATAGTAGGGTCTAAAAGTCTGAAAATGCTTCTGAAATTATTTTAACATTTGTTATTGAAAATGATACCAGCGTAGTCGTTTTTAATGAAAAGTTGAAAATACTTGGCTCAATTTTATGCCAGAACTGCTTTAAAATGTTCAAAATCCCACGTTTCTGACTCGTGCGTCTATATATGTCACGTATATCTTAAAGCGCAGATCCCTGAAGCGCGTGTTCTTGCAGTATCAGGTTGTTTTTTTAGTTTTGAGGTGAAGTGATGTGATTATCTCTGTGTCAGACTGAAATGTCTTGTGATTGGGGGATCGCCGTCAGCGCCGGCCCGAGCAAAGGGCAAAGTTTTTGGTCTCTCAGCCCCGCAAAGCGGCCCGTGATGCTGCTGTCAGTAAACCAACGGCGAGCCAAAACATGTTTTTATGTAGCGAGTCTGTGGGGGATTCATTTGTCTGTCAGCTTTTCTCTTTATTTGGGTTTTATTCTTGCTTTCAAGTGGTTTCCATGTCAGTGATCCATAGATGAATGGTTGTAAATAAATGTT
Organism: Puntigrus tetrazona; assembly: GCF_018831695.1. NCBI lineage: Eukaryota > Metazoa > Chordata > Actinopteri > Cypriniformes > Cyprinidae > Puntigrus > Puntigrus tetrazona. The sequence continues at coordinate 111,576 of NW_025048699.1, forward strand.
TGTGCGCAACATGGCAAAGATTGTTTAGTGTGAGACATGTGAAATGAGTTTATCTTACTCTGCTGTGGCTTGCTAAAAAGAATAGACAACTTTTAACTTCAGCTATGAGGAAAGAGAAAGGTTCATGTTTGCTTTTCTAGAAGCTGATAAGAGCTTACGTAATAAAACGCGGCCATTATTTACAGTTGGGTCTTATGTTCTTTTAAATACAGCTTTTGTTAGAGGAACTGATAACAAATACTGCTATTATTTATTCACCCACATGTCATTTCCAAACCCCTTATTTGTTAAAATGAGGTTTTAGCTTCGTACGGTTAGGTTTATGCATGCAGGTTCGTACATTTAGGTTTGTGCATTTAGCAGATCATTGCATTGCGTTACTTTGCCATTGCAAAAAAAAAAATAGCTAAAGAAAATAACTATAAAAAACCTTAGGAATGTATAAGAAATCCTTTGTCTTTATGCAGCTTTTGCATGCCATGAAGTACAGTAAAAACATTAATTACTGTAAAAGCATTCATTAATAAGGATTAATGGTATGATGTTATAATTTTTAAATCTTTTTTGTATGGAAATAAGCTGGATGAATATCGTTTTTATTTTAGGATGTGATGCAATCAGGATTTGTGTACTTTTAAGACAGGTCGCTTCTTGTCAAACAAAGATACGGATAACAAAAATACCTATCTAAGTAATCAGTGTTGCTTATTTACCTGTGGTTCTTTTGTGCATTTGTAAGCATTCAGTGTGTTTGTGAAACTGATTGGATCGTTGACTGATGTTGACGAGTGTTAGCTCATCAGCATTGTTTCAACACACCGTTTGAGAGTGTTCTGATTGGCTCTATCAGTGTGCTGATGTTTCTGTCTGGCAACAAACCTTTGAACCGCTGATGTCATCATTTCAGACCCAGATGAACTCTGACCTTTTATTCACTTGATCAGAGAACATTTGTTCTGCTCCTCATGGAGATCAAGAGATAGAGTGACCCAGAAAGTATGTGTACACTTGCGTCTCACTTAAGGACACTTCAGGCAGGTTTTTTGTTTCATGCATTGGTCAAGATTTTGGGCTGTTTTTCTTCCACAAAAAATGTCTTTCAGACACTTGGAAACAAAACATCCAACATACACATTTCGAAAAAAATTATTTTAGGACACTTTACCTACTCGCGTCTATAGATTTACATGTTAAAACACAAATTGAAAGTTTTTTCTTCACTTCAGCATAATGTACGTGCACGAAACTTTACAGTTTTATTCCTATCTATATTCTGAAGATTTTTACTGAGGGGATTGTTTATATCTCATTCCCCCTGATTTTTCTAACATTAAATTCCTAAAAACATGGCAAAAATACATATGTTTAAAAACTGTGAGTTTCTTTCTTCACTTCAACAGCACTTACATAAACCAAACTTTACAGTTTTATTCCTATCTATATTCTGAAGATTTCTGCTGAAGGGATTGTTTATATCTCATTTGCCCTGATTTTTCTAACATTTTATTCCTAAAAACATGGTAAAAATACACATGTTTAAAAACCGTGATTTTCTTTCTCTGCTTCAACAGCACTTAAATAAACCAAACTTTACAGTTTTATTCCTCTCTATATTCTGAAGATTTTTACTGAAGGGATTGTTTATATCTCATTTCCCCTGATTTTTCTAACATTATATTCCTAAAAACATGGCAAAAAATACATATGTTAAAAAACTGTGAGTTTCTTTCTTCACTTCAACAGCACTTACATAAACCAAACTTTACAGTTTTATTCCTCTCTATATTCTGAAGATTTCTGCTGAAGGGATTGTTTATATCTCATTTGCCCTGATTTTTCTAACATTTTATTCCTAAAAACATGGTAAAAATACACATGTTTAAAAACCGTGATTTTCTTTCTCTGCTTCAACAGCACTTAAATAAACCAAACTTTACAGTTTTATTCCTCTCTATATTCTGAAGATTTCTGCTGAAGGGATTGTTTATATCTCATTTGCCCTGATTTTTCTAACATTTTATTCCTAAAAACATGGTAAAAATACACATGTTTAAAAACCGTGATTTTCTTTCTCTGCTTCAACAGCACTTAAATAAACCAAACTTTACAGTTTTATTCCTATCTATATTCTGAAGATTTTTACTGAGGGGATTGTTTATATCTCATTCGCCCTGAATTTTCCAACATTTTATTCCTAAAAACATGGCAAAAATACATACGTTTAAAAACCATGAGTTTCTTTCTCCACTTCAACAGCACTTAAATAAACCAAACTTTACAGTTTTATTCCTATCTATATTCTGAAGATTTTTACTGAGGGGATTGTTTATATCTCATCATCCTGATTTTTCTAACATTATATTCTAAAAACATTTTATTACGTTTTAAAAACATGAGTTTCTTTCTCCACTTCAACAGCACTTAAATAAACCAAACTTTACAGTTTTATTCCTCTCTATATTCTGAAGATTTCTGCTGAAGGGATTGTTTATATCTCATTCCCCCTGATTTTTCTAACATTTTATTCCTAAAAACATGGCAAAAATACATACGTTTAAAAACCATGAGTTTCTTTCTCCACTTCAACAGCACTTAAATAAACCAAACTTTACAGTTTTATTCCTATCTATATTCTGAAGATTTTTACTGAGGGGATTGTTTATATCTCATCCGTCCTGATTTTTCTAACATTATATTCTTAAAAACATGGCAAAAATACATACGTTTAAAAACCATGAGTTTCTTTCTCCACTTCAACAGCACTTACATAAACCAAACTTTACAGTTTTATTCCTCTCTATATTCTGAAGATTTCTGCTGAAGGGATTGTTTATATCTCATTCCCCCTGATTTTTCTAACATTTTATTCCTAAAAACATGGCAAAAATACACGTTTAAAAACCGTGATTTTCTTTCTCTGCTTCAACAGCACTTAAATAAACCAAACTTTACAGTTTTATTCCTCTCTATATTCTGAAGATTTTTACTACAACGTTTATTTGTATATTATTCACACATTTCTTTCTCTACTTTGGCAGCACCTACATACACCAAACATAGCAGTTTTATTCCTCTCTATAGTCTGAAGATTTTTACTGAAGGGTTTGTTCATATATCATTCGCTTTGATTTCTGTAACATTTTATTCTTAAAAAAACATGGTGAAAATGTGTTTTTCTCTGACTGTTGACAGTATTTTCTGGTATCTGGAGTGATAAAAAGAGATATCCAAAATCCCCTCTATAAAAACGTTCTCCTGTAACGTATCAACAAAACAAAACAAGAATTTAGTATCTGGCTTTTTCCAATTTTCTGAATAATGTTCTGGAATTTCATTCAAATGATTGCATTTTTAACAACGTAAGGCCTCACTTGCATATTTAAACATATAAAAATAATTTACTGCAAAACAGTTACCTGTGATTAATCAACTGGGGATGTTTGTATTATGTATTTATTAGAATTTTGCCTTAAAATTGCCTGAATGCATTATATATCAAATATCATCGTTGTTATATTGTGTTAATTTGTTAAGAAAGATACACATGCTTGATCTCCTTATGTGTGTGATGCACGTGAACAAATAATATCGGGCTTACTGTCTTTGCTTCTGGCTCAAGCTAGATGATCCACTGCAGAGAACACATGACTCTGTGTCTCTCAGTTTCTCTTTCCTTCCCCTCCTCCATCTCTCGCCGAGGTGTCCGGCCTCCACATTAAGGATATCCGCACATGCACAGAATGACACAGCTAAGTGCAAGACTACAGCATAATGCATTTAGCAAGTCCTCTCACTCTAACACACACTCAAACACACACACACACACACACACACAGGCCACTTCCAGAGGAGCGTATGCTTAGAAAATGGTTGATGTTGAGATCGGAAGCGTTTGAGCGGCCCGGCGTTGGCACGAGAGATCGCACGACCGTGAGAGCATGAAACACTAGCCGAATTAAAAAAAGGAGTGATTTTCTCTCGTCTGTTATGGGGAGGTTTCAGCGAACAAGTGAAAACATCATTACTGATCGTGTTTTGTGGCGAAATATTGATCTTATGTCACCCACCGCCCCCTCCCCCCCGACTCTCATTCTCTCGCTTTCTTTGTACTGTATCTCTTGCTTTTTCTCCGTCATGTAAATCTGATGACTTTAAGATGCGTGCGACTGGAAATGTAAGGATTCTTGAAATTTCATTAGAAGAGCTTTAGCTAACAAAATATGGTTGAGTGTAGGGATTTTTTCAAATTTATTTTACAGTGAACTGTGGCTTATAATTAGTGATATTAACCAGGCTGATTTTTTTATTTTATTTTATTAGATTAATGATTCTATTCTATATCAGTGTTAATACGGCATATTTTTTTTATCTGACATGCTATTATAATTGTATTTATTTTCTAGAATTATTATTTCAGTTTAGTTTGTTGTGGTTTTCATTTAGTTTTTCCTCCAGGTTTCAACAATGTTTTTTTTTTTCAAAATTATTATTATTATTTATTTATTTTTTCAGTTTTAATTTAATTTAATTAATTTTTTTGTGAATGTTTATTTCAAGTAACAAAATTGCTTTAATGCTTTTGGTTAAGTATAATAAACCTGATATGTAAAATCTACTGTCACCTTTACATGTTTAATACATGTTTAAATATTTTATATTAAGTTATATTAAATCTCTCTAAATATCTGCACCCATTTCGACTCGTCACTGATTCTCGGTTTAGATTTTTAAGATCATGCAAAGCGCCATCATTTCCCCCTTTGTCCTCAGAAACAAGCTTCAGCTGCATCTGCATGTATAATTCAGTGGTGATCATCAGACAGCGGTTTGTTTTTGTGAAGCCATGGACATAATGTACAGAGAGAACAGGCAGGGTAAAACTACTGCGTCTGGCGTGAAGACTACAGCCGGCGTGAACCTTTCCTTAATGCATGTTCCTGGTTTTATAGCGCATGATTCATCGGAGCATCTTATTGCAGTAAAATATAATGGTTTGCTCTAACTCTGAAAACGTTGCTTCTCAGCGTGAGCCGTCGCTTAATGTTCAAGTTTCCTGTGTGCTGCGTTTGTTTCAGTTGTGCTCTTTTTCCAGGTGGTGGAAAACAAGTCTGAATTAGTCACGTGAAACAGAAATCGAAAAATACGGCACTGATTTTAATTTCATTCAAATACATTTTTATCGGGTTTATCAATAGCCAATAGGTTGATATGTATAGCAACGTAACTGTTATAAATTCACAAACATACACAAAACGTTTTCTTTTAAGTTTGGCTGATGCCAATAGCCTCAATATAGCTTCTAATATATTTTCTTACACAATTTTTTTTCTGCTTGCATTCTAATTAATTTATTCTCCAAATATTTTTTCAGTATCGCTTCCAAATTATTACACATATTCCTTTCGCACAGTTATATATTATTTATCATGAATGGTTTTCATTCATTTTGCATGACGTTTTTTCGGAACAAACATTTTGTACTTTCATTTTTTTGTTTATGCTTGAAATTAAATCCGATGTTTTTACAGATTTCAGTATCTATGCCGATGAAACAGGCCGGCCTTCGGGTTCCTCGTTAATTACTGCAGGCGCGAGCCGATGCTCGATACAGGCAAGAACTGATCGATCTCTCGCGGCCGGGTCTTTGAGGGCGACAGGGAAAGCGTCGAGATCCGAGCGGGCGACGGCGGTGTGTGGTTAGGACCGTTCCACTGGACGTTTCCTCTCACGCACATTGATTTACATTTGCCAGCGAGGAAAGATAAACCAGAGGTGTGAGAGCAGCTCCTACCCGTTTGATGAAAGGCCAGGGAAACCTGAGGTATTGATCGGATTGATTGAACTCTACCCCTTTTAGAAAAGCCCAAAGTTGACACCCCTCTCCCACCGCGGAAATGGTAAATCCCTTTGAATAATATAATTGCT
>NW_025048699.1:122500-132500 GCF_018831695.1 Puntigrus tetrazona
TTGAGTTGTTGGATGTGATGTTCAATGCAAAATGTTGTAGCAAAAGTGATGATTATAATCAAGCATTCAGGATTTTAATTAATCTTTGAATGAAATTAAAAAAATCTTTAATAGACACAAAAAAAACCCCAAAAACTTTTTTTAATGAAATGCATTTCATATATATATTTAAATATATATTTAAAATACTTTATATGGATTGAACTTTTTTAAATAAACAAAAAATATTGTCATTATTATTATTTAAAATACTAAATAAAATACTAAAATGAAACGCTAAAAACTGAAGTGCTAAAATAGATTATTTATATATAAAATACATTTATGTATAAAAATATATTAATAATACTATTTAATTTTTTTAAGAAATGCATTCAAAAATATATGCATTTTTAATATATATTTAAAATATGTTCATAAAAATAAATATTGTTTGATTTTGATTTTTTTCAATAAACAAAAATGAGTTTATTATTATTATTTTTATAAAATCTGTTAAGTACTTTTTTTTTAAATATACCGACAACCACAAAAAAATAAGTAAATAAAGATTATGAACATATTAATATATATAGAAATTGATTATAAAAAAATTAATTGAAATATCACTTTTTTTCTTCACTGTAAATTATAAAAGTATTTTACTGTAAAAATCATGCAGATTATATGTCCCTTTACTGTAAATCTTTGTCTTTTTAAAGGTGAATGATTTGCAGACACACCTGAGATGTGAGTCAGAAAGTTGTAATATTAATAGTTTTTCATCACAGTTTTCTAGTCTTTTGCATGAAATCTATGCGAAGTGCTTCGGCAGCGTTCATCGAGGTCAGCAACAAACCGAACACAGGTCAGCAAAATCCACAATCATTAAAAGCGTAGAAACACTTTCATACGCATTAATAAGAAATCCTGCCCCGAGGCCGTGATGAACTGTATCTTACAGATATACTGTAAGCAAAGCTGTTTTGAATTGATTGACTTCTTTAGCCACACCGTACATGGAGCGCTTTGCAAAATTATAAACTCCCGACAAATTATGGAGCCAGATGCTACACATAAGTCATGTTTTAATTGCTGCACGCTTTGTGTATTTACCATCGAGTCTGTGTCTGAATGAAATACTAGCAGAGCACTTACTGTACGATCTTTGGCCACTATATACTGCTTATTATTTATAGTGTGCAGGAAGAAATGATGACATGAGTGATATGCATTTATTATCTCAGAAATGCATTATATTTGTTTTGCATTTGAATTCAGTGTTGGGTAAAAAAACTACTTTCTAATTAAATATTTGTCAAGGAAGAGATCCCATTAATTTATATCATATTTATTTTTATTTATTAAAGAAGTTTTGGTTATAATTTGCAAATATTTGTAATTAAAAATTAAAAATTCATTTAAATGTAATTAAAAATTACAAATACCGTGTCCAAATCTTTTTTATAATACATTGCACTATTATTATTTTCCTGCGTTTTATTACTTTTTAATTAATATTTGTGTAAAAATGAAATTAACATTTAAATGTCAAATTATATATATATATATGTATTATACATATGCATTTTAATTTCTGTAAAAAAATCTTAATTTGTCATTTTAATTCATAGTTTTTAATGCATCATTTTCTAATTTATTTTATTTGGCTTTGGGGAAAAAAGTACTTTTAACTGTTTAATTAAACATCTGTCAAACAAGAGATCTCTGGTTAATTATTTTTTTAAGGCTAATTTTTAATTATTTTTCCCCCTATTTATTTCATTGTCTTGCATTTTAATTTAGCAAAAAAAAACGAACGAACAAAAAAAAAACATTAACTGTCTAATTAAATAGGTGTCAAAAGATCTCTGATTAATTTATAATTTTATTTCATATCTAATTTAATTTTTTTGTTTAATTTTTGGTGCAATCATTTCTACTTTTCAGACATAAATATCGGGCCAAAACACATATAATGCATATAATAACAATAAATAAATAACAGAATAATGCATGTTTAATCTTGAGGATTTTGCTTCATACTATAACATAAACTTATTTAATTATATCCTAAAGCAATAATTACAGCGAGTGCAGAAGTGCAAGGTAACACTGAATGGATTTTATTGTGTGCTTTTTGCGTTTTGTCGCCAGTCACTCATATCTAAGAAACGCACAGCAGAAAGTGTGGTGTAGATCAGACTCTGGTTTATCTGGTAATCATCAGGCGATCGTGTGTTTTCGCTCTCTGGAGTCTATCGTGATAAAAGACCCTAAAAATAAAGGCGGCAGCTCCTGAATTACTCTGGGAAGCGCGGCAGTCGCAGAAGCAATTACCTGGAGAGGATCTTTAGCTTCCTCCAATCATCTGCAGTTTTCCTGAGAGACGCGCTGAACAGGTCTTCTCTGCTTGAGTCCGATTTCTGGACGAGAAGCTGCTAAAACACGTCTCAGGACGTCTCCTTACGCTTTACTGAGACCGTCGACTCGACTGAAAAATGTGGATATCCCCGAAATAAAAGTCGAATAAAGCTGAAAATAATAACTAGTGCAGGTGCAATTAGTAATTAAAAAACAAAAGCTAAGTGCAAATAAAAAAAACAACAAAAGCAGAGTAACTAAAACTGAAATAAAAAATAAATAATTTATTATGTGTATATATATATATATATATATATACATGCATGTATATATTTCATATGTTAAGTTTGTACGTTTAAAATATTTTAGATGAATATAAACAATATTTTTTAAATATATACATGCATGCGTGTGTGTTTATAAACAAAAAATTTTTTCTGGATGTGATCAATCATATCGACAGAGCTACTTAAAACTAATAGAAATGACAAAAGCGCTTAAATTAATACTACAATAGAAATGAATTAAAAAATGAAATGACTAAAACTGTGCTAAAAATAAATTAGTTTAAAAATTTAATAAAATAAATAAATTAAATAATAAAAAAATCTAAATAAAAAATGACTTCCAAAATGAAAATGACTAAGCCTAAAAGTGAAATAAAATAACTTTTAAAAATTACTAAAATTAAAACCAAAAAATAAGTTAAAGCTAAACGGAACAACAAAATGCTAAAGCTTACAATTAAAACTGAAAATGTAAAAAATAAATGTTAATAAACACTAGTTGTCCCTTCTCTCACTTTTTTTTTCTAATCTGCTAATCCAAAGGTTGTATTAAACGTTTAAGTGTGTGATTGATTCTAACGTGTTTCTCCTCTGTCTTTTGTGTCTCCTTTCCAACAAACGAAACCCCGGAAGCGTGCAAAAGAAAAGAGCAGGACCCGAGCAAAGACAGGAGCAATACACCAAAGAAATCGCGGCTGGTTTTCACAGACCTGCAGCGGCGGACGCTTCTGGCCATCTTTAAGGAGAACAAGCGTCCGTCCAAAGAGATGCAGCTGACCATCTCTCAGCAGCTGGGTCTGGAACTGAACACTGTCAGCAACTTCTTCATGAACGCCCGCAGACGCAGCCTGGACAAATGGCTGGACGAGGGGAGTCCGGGCAACACCTCGTCCACCTCCAGCACTTGTACCAAAGCGTGATCCCGGACGGGGGGTGACGGTCGCTTTTTATAAGAGGAGAAAATCATTCCGAAGGGCAACGAGAGGAAGAGAAGCTGCTTACCGGCTCGAGGCGCGGTCAAAAACTCACCCACCTGTTCGTCCCGAGAGACAAACGTCAGGAAAAACGCTGAAGACAAAACCCAAAAATCACATCCGCGTTCGCTCCAATTTGCTTCCGTTTCGTTTCCTGCTGTGTGTGTGTGTGTGTGTGTGTGTGGAGGTACTTCAAGTTATAAGGACGAATCTCACAAAAACGCATCCAGGTCAGATTCATTGCAACTTTATACGAAGCTGAAAGAGTATCTTAAAATGACTAAAATGGAGAATTTATGCAACAAAAAAAAATGGCCAGAGGGGTCATCAAAAATAAACTGAATTCAAAAGGGAAAACAATTAATTGAAAAGCAATTATAAAATATATAAACGCATTTTATTAATATACGATAATATTTATTATTTTACGCAAAACTTCCTTCTTAATAAATATATCTTGACTTGAGCATTTTAGATATTTTTACTGGAACACAAAAAGAAAATACTCAGCATACAATGATTCATTAATTTCATTTTTTTTTAAATTTATTTTAGCTATAAACATTTAAATCCAGCTAAAATAAATATTTTACAATCACTTGCGTTATTTGATTTTTTTTTTTTTTTTTTTTAGTATACAGGGTTTTTAAACAACAACAATTGTTATTATTATTGAGAAAAGTAATAATTCCCAAAAAGTCAATTATTGATCCTGCTATTACTGCTATACGGTAATCAGATTTTTTTTTTCTTCGCATTACGGTAATGCATTTTCGTTTAAACTACATACGAGCGCATTTTGGAGTGAAACATGACCCGCATGTCCTTCTTTGTGAGATTCGCCGATCAAAATGGCCCCCCACGGGTTTAAGTTGGCATTGGGTCGCAGGTTTTTCTGACGCACCGCACCTGGTTCCTCGTCCGTGCGTTAGAAAAACCCCCTTCAGAAGCACAAAGCACAACAAACGTGAAGGACGCGCAGATCTCTCACGGCCGGGTTTGTGAGCACAATCCTGAAGCACATTACATTTGCAATAGAACAGGGGCTGGACCACACCGATTGTTCTTCTACGGTTATAAAACAACTCAGGATGATACGACCGAAGAACAAGCATCTCACGAGCTCGACACACTCGACGAATTACGTCACAAAACACACACACACACGCATCGCTGTATGTTGCCATGACTGTATTAAGCTAAGAAACCAAACACAAGTGAACTGGGCATTGGTGATCAGGGCCTTTACAAGAGTTTAAGAGGACAATCTCCACACCAATGCCTACCAATATAGCTTTCCCGAAGTGTGCATGACTCCTTCCCTCGTAGCTTTAGCTCACTCGTCTCCAATTCCATCCCTCGTCCTCCTTTTGACGGACGAACGGAGCCGGTAAGCAGTTCTCTCCCGGGTTACGCTTGGGTCACTCAAAACGGACACTAAAGACTTTTTCTATTTATTGACAAATCGACACCAAAGAAACTTTTTCTGCACCTAACTGTTCTGCAAACGAAGGAAAGGAAAAATAACCAAAATAAAAAAAAAAAAACAACCAAAAACCAACAACCGACGGCGACGAAGCAGGAACGCCGAGTGAATCCGGGTCGGCGTAGAGACTTTTGGAAGCAGAACGGGATCGGAAAGGGTTTTCGAAACAAAAAGAAAAACCAAAAATATGCGACGGAGCTGTTCCCACGGCAACGGAGGATGATGCGTCTCTCAAAACAAAACAAGATTGTCTTTTAATGTGTGCCTATGCAGTTTTTTTCAACCAAAACGGAAAGAACAACAAAAACCTCGTCAGCTACAATACCAAAGATTCAGAGTAACTCCCGCCGCAATCTCCCTTCGGTTTCCCATCCCGCCTGTTCAGGCGCAGCGGCGCGGCGCGGAGGGCATCGCGGCGACGCTGCTCTCCAAACATGGGACGTCTTGGGTTCGAGCTTATTTCATCCGTTTTGCAGCTAAAAGTAAAGGTGTAACTCAGCCTGACGGGCATACCAAAGATAAACACCTTTAAGCACATGCAACCTCACTTTTCCCCATTTCCCCGACTCATTTCCTCGTAGTATCGCGCTCGATCCCATCTTAGTCCAACGGTGGATCAGTTCCACCAATTTAGACGCCATCCGTCCATCATTTCCCAACATATGCACGCTCGTTTCCAAGCAAGCGTCGAATCCCGGGTCCCATGTTTGACAGAGCCGCTGCAGCCGGTTCCATCCCTTACTATATTCCAACTAAAAAGCCAATAATCTGCCAACTTGATGTGTAGAGAGGAAACTGCAGACTGTAGGTCGAATAGCTTTATCCTTTAGGTTTCTCTCTTTAAAAGCTTCTAGTCCAAAGATTCTCCAGCGCCACTTGGTTGGAGCTTCATCCGCTCTTCACGACAGTCAGGAACACGGGCCAAAGAGCTTTGCTTGTCTTAGTACTTATATTTTGCTAATGCCTCTGTACCCAGGTTTTGCAATATGTGATTTATTTATGTAATTTATCTTAATTTCTTTGAATTGCCAAAAACCTCCCCCTTTACCCTGATTAGCTTGCCAAAGTTTACATTTACTTCTTTTGCATGTTGGACGCCATCAGACGTATTTATTTATGACTAGTATGCATAGGTTATTGTTTTTCGTTTCTTAATTATTTAATGTTATTTAATTAGATGTAATTGACTATTTAAGACTACTAGCGCATCAAAGATGCAGTGCTCCTCTTAATTTATTAGTTAGCTTTACTTTAAAAAGCAAGACGAAGGGTGTATTTAATTTCTCTTAGAAAGATGATTCTGGAAAAATGTCTTAGCGATCAGGTTTTAGTTGTAATTTACGTGTGTGTATGTCGAGATTTTACGGAAATTGTTTAGGTTTTGTTTGTCCTTTTTCTTTCGAATGAAAACAATCTGTCTGAAGGGGCATTTGCGATCGATTTACAGCGTTCTGTCGAAGGACGAGCAGCGAATTTCAGCCGGATGGTTAACGCCGGGCCACACGTTAACGGAGATCAACGCAGAACTCACCAAAGATAAATCCCACGGATGCTGAGAGGCCGTTTGTTCATTGCTTCACTCGTAGAAGGACATAGAGGAATCCCTTAAAAACTAGAAAAAGCTGCTTCCAGGACTGACTTGTGTGTGTGTATAAAAGTCTTTCTATCTCTATAGTGAGAACCACAGAGGCTACCTCACTGAATTTTCCATTTGTAATTTTAATCGTGTTGATGAAACCAAAGATACCAAAGATTTCTTTTTCTCGAGTACGGTCTGCGCTTGACGCCACGCTTTGGATATTTTGATAACGCCACTCTCTCTTTTTCCTCTTCTTCCTCTTTCAGACACGAGTTCCTCCTCTCCTCTGAAAAATAAGTGCAATGGAGTGGAGGGGACTCGCGTTGAGCTGTAGATTTTAGTGCTGTGTGCTTCTGATCGCCTCTTACCGGTCAGAATGTAAAAAAAAAAAAACTTGATGCAAAAACCAACCAACAGAGACCCGTCCTGCACAGAAGCACGAACATATTCTTTAATCAGCGAATCCAGATGTTCAGATTTTGATGGTTTGTGTTTGTCAAAATAACGGTTAACTCCAAGTTTACACACAAAGGCGGCACAGAGGCGCCTCTGAAGTGGCATTTATGCGTTTACACAGAAATTACAACTGTATACTCTATGCAGGCATAATAGAGCCTGGCGTTTGTGCGGCAAATTTTAAGCAATGATGCTGTACTGGGTTGAATACCTCAAATTTACACTTAAAAAGTGGCACAGACATGCCTCTGAAACGGCATTTAGGTGTTTCTACACAGACTGTTTAGAAGAGGCATAAATGCATTTACGTGGCAATTGCTACTGTATACAGGCAAAATTTAGCCTCGCTTTTAAGCAGCGTTGCAGCTTTAAACCACATTTTAAGCAGGCTTAGAGCAGCCTTAACTCAGCTGTGTAAAGACAGCATATGAATAACGCACGCACTGAACTCTAATACTTACGCCAAATTTATACTGCAAAGGTGACATTTGGAGTAGCATCTGTCCGTTTCTTCACAGACTCATTGATGAGGCCCAGAGGTGGCTTAATGTTGCATAGCGTCATGCAGAGATTTCTCACTTCCTGCAAATGTGGCATCTTTACCGTTGGAGTTAAGCCTGCTTTATGCCAGCTCAGAAATTCAGTAACGCTGCACTAAAGCCAGACTTAGACCTAATATCAAATATACAGTTGCAATCGCTGTGTGAATATCCCAGTATCCCAGTATTAAACGATCTGCGTAAAGATGCCGCATCAGAAGCGCTCCTGTGCCACCTTTTCCAGTGTAAATTTGGTAAAGGAAATGTGGTGTAAAAAGAATTATTGAGAACTTTTTTTTTTTTACGAAGAAACAATTAACGCACTGAATTAAATTTCGAAACAGAAAGATTGAAAAGACGTTTAAAACATACTCCGATAATAATTTTGACAGCGTTTCTAAGTGCAATAAAATGTCAACAGAACATTCGAAATTGACAACGAAATTCGCAATTTTGTCGCAGACGGTATTTTGTCATAGGCGATGATGATAAACATTCGAGTTCAAGCAAATAAAATATATAAATAAGTCAAAGTTCTTCCATCTCACGTAAAAATATCCCATAGCAGTATTCGGTGTTTTCCTTCTCAAAAACCCATTTTATGTCGGTGTTTCTGTGCACGACGAACTCTAAAACCAAAGACTAAATCATCTCATAGCAGACCGAAGGGACTCGGTAGGGATGACTTTCAGGAAAACACGGCTAAAGACGCGACGCAAGCGGCAGATGGGCTCGTATCGATCCGTTCCCCTGCAGGTCGTACATCATTCCGTCCAGTTGCAAAAGTAACACGTTTACTCGTGAAAAAAACAGCATCTGTTAACAGGGACGCAAGCGTGTCACGCATCGACCGGGAGGTCGTTAGGTCAATACTCTTAGCGGCGATTCCGTATTTATGACGTGGATGGAATCCGATCATCGCATCGATTAAACTAAAGCAGATTCTCTTCGGTTTCCTTCCCAAGTAGTGATATTGTTTCCACCCCGACAAAGACGTAGAGAGCGCTTTAGTTGCAAAGTATGAGATATTGTTGGATGAGTGCCTTGCTTGAACCAAAGCGAAGTTTTGACCTCTCTGTTTCTTCTTCTTCTTCTTCTGTTAGTACCTCAGCGACAGGAAAAACCCACGATGCGCGGTTTTCACGGTGCTTTGCAACGCAATCCTGCAAAGAGCAAAAGACTAACTATACCAAAGGCTTTCTAGACTTTACTTTCTCCTTCTTTCGAATGGTTGCAAAGCTTTAAATGAGAAAAGAAACCCCCGAGGCATGTCGAGGGCGCAGACCGTGCTTTTCTTACCAAATTTTTCTCGGATATACCTCATAGAAGATAGTGTTAGGGTATTGTTATTATAGCGTATGTATTAAATTATTCACTTACTCTTATTTTTTAGTAACTGTGACTAAACCAAGAAAAAAAAAAAGCTTTATACATCTTAAGTTGTGATTTTTTCTTTTTTTTTTTCTTTTTTTTTTTTTTTTTGTAATAGCTGAGGTTCGCTTACCTAAAAAAAAGAAACCAAAAAAAACCAAAAAAAAAACACAATGCTTGTCTTTTTCTCTCTTGTTAGTGTGACAACTTTCACAAACGTTTTGTGGTGCGACTTCTTGTTTTGTTTTTTTTCCCCCATGACTTTATTTTTGTGAAGGGTGGCTCGTATTTTTAACGAGGATGTTATTTTTGGATCGGGAATGGTTGGTTGCTAGAATGAGCCTCGGGTTTACAGTTTTGTACAGCTTCGATTTTATTTCCACCGTCCGTTTTTTCCACCCGGCGTCACGAAAAAGCGTATAAATAGTTCGCCAAATAAAAACGAAAACTCGTGGTGTTTATGCGCAGAAATGAACTTTGGTATATGTGACATGCAGGTGTTTGGCGCGCATATGAATAATCGCGCGTGTGATCGAAAATTCGTTGGCGGGGAGTTTTTGCGAACGTAACAAATTCACGCCAAAGTCCATTTTTTGCGTATCTATACCGCTATTCTGGTTTTCATTTGTATTCGGCGTACTGTTTATACGCGCACTCGTGCAATCGGGTAGGTTTTCTCCTTCGTTACGTGTGAAAACATAGCATCGCAGCCGTCATTCAATGCCGTAGCCTTGATTTATGCATGAGTATCTTTACGGTTCTAGCTAGCGCGTGATGCGTCGTCGTCAATAGCTTTCGAGTTCGGATCCGTCTCGTTTTGTTTTAACCGAGCCTCTTCTTTTTTGCACGTCGACCCGATCGAATCCGCGAAGGACGTGCGTAGAAACGATCGCTTCGGTTTGCGATCGTACGAATTCGAAATCCGAAATCGCTCCGGTCGAGTGCGAATCTTTCATTTTCACAAA
>NW_025048699.1:140000-147500 GCF_018831695.1 Puntigrus tetrazona
TTTGTGATCTAATCACACTCATCACAGGCTGAAGGCACGAGAGATCGAAGGCTCCGAGCAGAGACGAATCCAAGCGTAGAGGCACATGAGAGCGGAACCGCAGGGGTCAGAGGTCAAAGGTCAGAGACGGTCCAGATTCATCAAACCTGTGCCACTTTCATTCTTCTGTGGAGCATGAAATTAGATGTTAAACCATCTTTAATACGCGAAACAAACGATCAAAGCGTCGCTCTTTTAGTGCAATTGTAGAAAAGACCGGCTTCTGCTTCTCTTCTCAAATCTGGACTGATTTTGATCAAATAAGGGTCAGAATAACTGCAGTCATATCTCCAGATGAACCAAATAAAGACGAGCTATGTATATATATATATATATATATATAATATAATATATATATATATATATATATATATATATATATATATATATATATATATATATATATATATATATATATTAATATAATATAAATATATATATATATATATATATATATATATATATATATATATAATATAATATATATATATATATATATATATATATATATATATATATATATATATATATTTTTTTTTAAATATATTATATATATATATATATATATATATATATATATATATATATATATATATATATTTTAATATAATATAAATATATATATATATATATATATATATATATATATATATTAATATAATATAAATATATATATATATATATATATATATATATATATATATATATTTTATATAATATAATACAATACAATATAATACAATACAATTTTTCCACTAAAATGTCATTCAGTGTAGCAATCTTTAATATTGTTAATATTTACAACACAAATCAGTTTAAAGATAAATTACTTTCACCCCAAACACTAATTAGTTGCACATTTTCTAAATGCGTCACCATCCATTATTTTCGGTAAGATTTTTTTTTACTCAATTCAAACAATAAATTTTCCTTATTTTTACCTTTTATAAATTTTAATAATGTAAAACAATACGTAAAAAAAGTCAGAATAAGCATGTTGCTTTAATTTTTACAAAAACAAAATGTACCATTATTTCAACCAAATTTTGACATTTTATTCTCCAAAAACGTATTTGAAACACTTTTAACGTGCTTCCTACGGACATAAAAATCATAATTGTAAAAAGTATATATTATATTATATTATATTACTACTCTGAAGTCATACGATACCGCTTTTGTGCGCAACATTTCCACAGAAGAACTAAAGTCAGACAGGTTTGAAAGAACGAATGTGAAGGATTTCTTTAAAGCCGGTCGGATGCACGAATGCACGCGCGCTCAGCTTCAGCACCACGTTTATTAGCCGTTTCAACCGGAAATGCCTCATTTGTTCCACGCCGACTGCTTTTGCATTTTTTGTTTTTTGGACTGCATTTCGTGTTTTGTTTTTTTTTTGAGGGAAGACACAAGCGTCCTCAGATCGCATGCAAGAAAAACTCCGGAGCGAAAGGCCGAGAGGGAAACTAAAAAGTCCGAAGAGGATGCGGATGTTCAGAGACGGAGAAGGTCGGAATGTGAGCCGGGGAGAAAAAAAAAAAAAAAAAAAAAAAAAAAGTGCGCGCGTTTTTCACGAGGGCGGCACTTGTGACTCATCTCGGACTGAAAGCACCCTCGAGCGCCGGCTTTGCCCTCTGAGCCGCGCGGGTTCAAGCTAACCTCGAGGTCAGAGGTCAGGGTTTCTGGCTGGCGAAGAAGGCCTTGGTCTGAGCGCAGGTGGGGTTGATGCAGAGCGGACAGCGGAGGGTGAGCTGACGGGAACACGGCTCGTTAGACTTCAGGTGAGACTGAACCAGATCCGCCAGCGCCTGAGAGACAGACGCCTAGTGAGAACACTACATAGACAGCACCCTAACGCCATCAGTGTGTGTGAAAGACGGCCAACGACAGAGAAAATAAGCTCGGAAATGAAAAAGAAAATAATGATAAAATAATTTCATAATAAAATGAAGCTTATTATAAAAGGTTTACCTATTTTATTTAAAAATAAGATTTTTTTTTAATGATTCAACTGTAAAACAAAATACATGCATAAAATAATATATAATTAAAGCTGTCAAATGATTAGATTCTGTTTTACTTATGATTTAAATCACAAATGTGTACAAAAAAAATTATTTCATAATAAAATGAAGCTTATTATAAAAGGTTTACCTATTTAATTTAAAAGATTAAGATTTATTTATTTATTTATTTTTTAAATGATTCAATTGTAAAACAAAATACATGCATAAAATAATATATAATTAAAGCTGTCAAATGATTAGATTTTGTTTTACTTGCGATTTAAAAATCACAAATGTGTACAAAATAAAATAAATAAAATAAAAATAAAAAAATAAGGGCTGAAATGATTATTTGCGATTAAAAAAACTGCATGGAAGATAAAAGTTTGTTTACATTGTGTGTGTGAATATTCGTTATGTTCTTACAAACACACACACAGTATATATTTATATATTAAATATATAAATGTATATATTCATGTATATATTAAATATATATATATATTCATGTTCATATATTAAATATATATATATATATATATATATATATATATATATATATATATATATATATATATATATATATATATATATATATATATATATATATATATATATAAATAATATATAAATATATACACATGCATGTGTTAGCATTTAATATAATATATATATACAGTATATACATATATATATAAACAAACTATTATGTTTATGGCACAAATAGGAATATAATTATATTCAATTGTTTGCATTTGTGGGTGTTCAATTAACACTAAATATTTATTTTTACATTTATATTAGCAAATACATATTATATCCTGAAATATTAAGTAATTCTAATTTTATTTTATATGAATTATATAATTTTTCATTTATATTAGTGATATTATACTGTTAGTGTAATTCTAACGTTTTACATATCAAACTCTGCTAGATTTCTCAGATCAATCACTTTTCAGTGTGTGTGTGTGTGTGCGTGTGTGTGTGTGAGTGTGTGTGTGAGTGCGCGTGTGTGTGTGTGTGTGTGTGTGTGATCCGTGCAGTCAGCTGAAGTCCTGATTGATTTCTAGGGGTTTTAATAAAGTCAGCGGGCCGGGGGTGACTTTCTCAGACACACACTGATGAGTTTAACACACAGCAGAAAACTAACCGCCGTTAAAACTAGTACTTTTTCCATTTCCTCTCACTAGTTCTAATGCGTCTTACCCTGAAGAACAGCGGGTTGCCGTTGAGAGATTCGGCTCGTCTGATGTTCTCCACACCGCACTGAAACACACAGTGTATTAATATATATATAATAAAGACTAAATAAAGCAAAACTAAAACTAAGTGAATTTTTTCTAAAGACAAAAACGAGCTAAATCTTACACAAACACTATAACAGCGTCTCAATAATAGTGAAATAACACCAGCACGTGTGAAATAACACTGAATTCATATTTTTTTAATTCAAAATGCATACATTTTATTACAGATAGATTAAAACAATTATCTAAAAAAGAGATCAAACTAATTAATAATTTCATATATATTAAATACATTAAATATTATAATTAGTGCTGTTAAATAATTAATTTTGATTAATCACATATATATATATATATATATATATATATATATATATATATACAGTATCAGAAAATCATGTTAATAAAATTTGTTATATATATATATATATATATATATATATATATATATATATATATATATATTTATTATAAATTATTAATTTAATTATTTGCCAGCACCAATAATATATAATTACATTATATAAACTATATTAGAAATTGTGAATTTTCTTAATATTTATTACTCTTCAAGTTCTGAAACTTTTTTGTTTTATTTATATAGTTAGCCGTACTAATCCTGTTAATGCTATCGCTCGAAATGTTCACTGACGTATTTTTTAGCTATTAAGCAATACTATCAGAGTCCAGTCAAAGACAGAAGATCAGAGACGAGAGCAGATCAGATCAGACCCCTGCTGCAGACAGGAGGCCCCGGGGCCAGCGATCGATGGACAGGTGAGAGGAACCGGCAGAGGAGACTCGCGCTAATGCTAGCCTCGGGCCAAACACACACACACA
The DNA here is from genome assembly GCF_018831695.1 of Puntigrus tetrazona. NCBI lineage: Eukaryota > Metazoa > Chordata > Actinopteri > Cypriniformes > Cyprinidae > Puntigrus > Puntigrus tetrazona. Next base: position 144,136 of record NW_025048699.1, read on the forward strand.
CACACACACACACACACACACACACACACACACACACACGCTGCACCGCACGAGGCTGGGAAACACACTCACACTCTTCAGAAGCGAAGCGCTGATCGATGAGTCTCAGATATGAGAGCAGGGGCCAAAGGTCAAAGATGGCTCGGCTCACCGTTAATAACAGACACTGCGGCGGTGGGAAACTCTCTTACAGTACACACTACAGTCTGCAGCGGACTCCTGTCGCTCCCTGAAGCACTTCCTCTGATTCACATCAGTCCGTCTGTTCATTCACTGATTCATATTCACTTTCCAGCTCAAACAGAAACTCACAGATTCAGTGAATCCTTGTGTAAGCCATGCAAGACACACACACACACACACACACACACACACACACACACACACAGGCACACACACAGGCACACACACAGGCACACACACACAGGCACACACACACATACACACACACACTTGATTCACTACAATTTGTCCATCCTATGTTATCTAGTTGTATTTGGTGTAAAACTACCCGTTGATGTTTATATAGTTTTAACCATTTACCTTTAAAAAATATAATAATAATAATAATAATAATAATAATAATAATAATGCTACCTGTGTGTGCATACACATATGTTATAATTATATTAGTGTTATTATAAATATAATTTTAAAATTAATAATAATAATAAATTATAATATTATATAATAATAATAATAATAATAATATTAAAAATATAATTTTTATTATATTCAAAATATATTTTACATTTAAAATATAGTATACATTTTGTTTTTATGTAGCATTAAACTGTTGGTTAAAGTTTCTACAAGATATTTTAATAACTTAATCATATTTACACACACACACACACACGTGTAATTAAAATGTACATTACATTTTAAACAATTTTTGTATTATTTATTATTAAATAATATTTTTAATAATAATGTTAATATAATTATAACGTGTGTGTGTGTCTAATATATACACACACACACACAAAATTTTCATTGTCTTATTGCAATTTTCATACTGAAAGAAAGCTACATTATATTATAACCATTTAATAAATAAGTAACGTCAATCATTTTTATGGGTTTGATCGGTAAGGAACGGATGAACAACAAATCCAGTTGCTTTGGTAAAAAAATGTCTGCCAAATGCATGAATGTAAACCGTATTATTCTAAATGTATAATAATAAAAACATATAATAAAAAGGTATACATTCTAAAAGGCAGTGAAGACACACACACCTCTTCCCCGAGGATCTGCGAGTACTCGATGTCCAGCTCGTGCAGCGTCTCGATGTGGTCGCTGGTGAAAGCGATGGGCACCAGCAGCAGGTTCTTCTTCCCGCGCTGACAGAGGCCCTTGATGACCTCATCCGTCTGGGGCCCCAGCCACGCCATCGGCCCCACCTACAGGAGCAGAGCGCAGCTACAGCACCTGACCACTAGAGGACACCCTCCACCAGCTCTTCATCACTACATCCCAAATAGAGTGTGTGTGTGTGAGTGTGTGTGAGTGAGAGAGTGTGTGTGCGCGTTTGTGTGTGTTTGAGTGTGTGTGTGTGTGTGTGTGCGCGAGTGTGTGAGTGTGAGTATTTGAGTCAGTGTGTTTGAGTCAGTGTGTGTGTGTGAGTGAGAGAGTGTGTGTGTTTGAGTGTGTGTGAGTGTTTGAGTCAGTGAGTGTGTGTGTGAGTGAGAGAGTGTGTGTGTGTGTGTGTTTGAGTGTGTGTGTGTGTGTTTGAGTGTGTGAGTGTGAGTGTTTGAGTCAGTGTATTTGAGTCAGTGTGTGTGTGTGTGTGAGTGAGAGAGTGTGTGTGTTTGTGTGTGTTTGTGTGTGTGTGTGTGTGTTTGAGTGTGTGTGTGTGAGTGTGTGAGTGTGTGTGTGAGTCAGTGTGTTTGAGTCAGTGTGTGTGTGTGAGTGAGAGAGTGTGTGTGTTTGAGTGTGTGTGAGTGTTTGAGTTTGAGTGTGTGTGTGAGTGAGAGAGTGTTTGAGTGTGTGTGTGTGTGTGTGTTTGAGTGTGTGTGTGTGAGTGAGTGTGTGTGTGTGTGTGTGTGTGAGTGAGAGTGTTTGAGTGTGTGTTTGAGTCAGTGTGTGTGTGTGTGAGTGAGAGAGTGTGTGTGTGTGTGTGTGTGTGAGTGTGTGTGTGTGTGTGTGTGTGCGCGAGTGTGTGAGTGTGAGTATTTGAGTCAGTGTGTTTGAGTCAGTGTGTGTGTGTGAGTGAGAGAGTGTGTGTGTTTAAGTGTGTGTGTGTGTTTGAGTGTGTGAGTGTGAGTATTTGAGTCAGTGTGTTTGAGTCAGTGTGTGTGTGTGTGAGTGAGAGAGTGTGTGTGTGCGTTTGTGTGTGTGTGAGTGTGTGTGTGTGTGTGTGTGTGTGCGCGAGTGTGAGTATTTGAGTCAGTGTGTTTGAGTCAGTGTGTGTGTGTGTGAGTGAGAGAGTGTGTGTGTGCGTGTGATTGAGTCAGTGTGTGTGTGCGTGTGTTTGAGTCAGTGTGTGTGTGTTTGAGTGTGTGTGTGCGCGAGTCAGTGTGTGTGAGTGTGTGTTTATGCAGCATTTATAAATACACACACACGCGTGAAATGTACAGATTTAGAAAAATATTTTACATTTCTATGAATATAAATGCACTCACGCAAATGCTAAATATAATAAAACACAGGCTGCATGCGTGTCTCTTGATAACTACACACGTTACACGTTACACGGTGATAAATCACTTCCTCACAGGTGACCCGGGAGCACGAGACCAGCCGAACCGGACAGCCTTACGAAATAAATGAGATTTCCGTCGATGCGCGGTTTGTTAGGATCTAAATATCGAAAAAATCACCTTTAAAGTCGTCCAAACGAAGCGCATTACTATTTAATAGATATATTTACGGTAGGAATATCTTCACGGAATGATCTTGATGATTTTTGTCATAAAAGAAAAATCGATTATTTTATTTTTTTGCCCATCATTGTCGGCTATCGATGGTGCTGCTCGGGACTGCCTCTGTGCTCCAGGCTCAGACGGGGTTTCTGATCGTGACCTTTGACTGCCAGACGAGTCTGTAAGGGTTACAGTGTCCTAACCGGTCCATCACCCTCTGGACCGTCGCACCGACCTCCTGAGGATACGGATCGCCTCGGTTCACCACCTGAACACAAAGAACGGCTCGCTTACTACTTTTCATTCTAGACGCAGAATAACATTCGGCATGCATTCGGGTTCATCTTATAACACGGATTTATTTTAATGCTGCATTTTTATGCAAGGGAACGAAACTTAGCAAATGCTTTTTTTTTTAAAGAGATACACACTTTAGGTGATTAAGTTATATTAGCATAAAAATATAAACCTCAACCTTGTCTCCACACAATCACACAC
>NW_025048699.1:152500-155000 GCF_018831695.1 Puntigrus tetrazona
AGAACATTTCTACTTTTTGGTTACATTTAAGTTTAAAATTACATATATATATATATATATATATATATATTTATATATATATATATATATATATATATATATATATATATATATATATATATATATATATATATATATATATATATATTTTTTTTTAATAAAAATAATAAAAATAAATAGTAATAATAATAATAATAATGTGTGTGTATAATTTTTTAATTCGTTTTTTTATTAATCTTTAATTTCACAATTAACTGCAACAGTATGCAATAACGTGAAAACTATAAATTCTTCAGAAAGTGTCATTCTTAATAAATAAACATTCTTCACTCGTTCTGATCATCAAAACTCTCTTATTAAACATGTTTAAAAAAAACAAAAAACAAAAAAGCAAGCAGGTCGTGCATTTTCCAACGCCCCAAAGCATCATCAGCGGGTGCTGCTCACAGAAGTAGAGAACAAGCTGTTGTTTGTGGATGTTAATGACACTCTTTGGCCGCGTGCGAGCGTCTGATTTCCCAGCAGGCTTTGAGACGCTGTACCTGTTCTCTTGAGTCTCTGGAGCGGCGGAGCTGGCGAACGCAGCTGCTGCAGCCGTCGACTGCCGTCTGAGAAACACACTCCTGCACAAACTCACCGGCGGACTCACCCTGACCACTGTGACACACACACACACACACACACACACACACACACACACACACACACACACACACACGTTAAAAACAACTTCAGATCAAGTTTTATAGGTGGTAAACAGAAATTACATTATTTTTCATTTCATTTCATTGTGATAATATTTTAATGACAATTACTAATGTCTTAATTAAATATCTTAATGTCATAATTCAATGAGTTCAGCATTATTCTAAGAAAAAACAAGTGCTGTTTTATCATTCATATACTATTATAGTATTTTTTATATTTTAAGCTAAGATTTATGTTTTAGTCATTTTGATATTATTACTATTATTAGATTATTTTTACTTATTTAATGGTTATTAATGACTATAATATATAATGACATATTATATACTGTATTAGAAATATATATATATATATATATATATATATATATATATATATATATATATATATATATATATATATACACACACACACACATAAATACATGGCTTTTTATTTTACTTTATATTTTTAAATGTGATCTCAACATATTTTTCGTAATACTTGGCTTACTTTATTTGTAATTTCGTGGCTACAAAAAAATAAATAAAAAAGATAAGCATTAATAAGCAGTGGTCAATATTTTAACACAAAATCTAGATTACTACTATTACACTATTAAATATAATTTAGTCACATATACACACATATACACACACATATATATATATACATAAATACATACACACATATGTCTACATTTTTAAGACATAACGCAACGCCAGGATATAATAGAGTGGCATGTATTATATGATAAATATTTGAAACGATAAGTTATTAGACGTGTTTATTGATCTGTATTGTGGCAGAGAGCGCTGCAGTAGCGCCGCGCGGCCGCTCGGGGTCGCTGTTGGCGCGGTTACGCAAGTTGAGAAAGCGTGCGTTGTGTAACATGATGTTCAACGCCACGGAAACTTTAACTGCCGCTTTTTGTTGACGATTCGCGCGTGTAAACCTCGTGCACTCGTTCGAGCACCGTCACGGATACGCTTCATCCGCGCGATCGTCCCCCGAGGAGGTGAAGAACTGCAGCAAGAAAAACAGGAAAGTCGTCGAGACACTTTAACCTTCACGCACAGAGCTGACACGCACACGGCTCCGTCCGGCCCCTGCACTGCTCGTTCTGCGCGGTTGGCGATACGGGCGGTTATATAAGCTCCTCGGTGAATGAATGAGTGAATGTCATGCGTGTAGTTCGAGTCGTAAACACACTTACGCTGCACGAGCCGGCACGCGCCTCCCAAAACCGCCATTGTTTCGCGCTGTGGCGTGAAGTCTCCCTGCTTTGACGGCGGAAAACGGCGAAGTGCTCGAACTGCTGAATGAAAGCTCTCCTTTTGCCCCCGCGGTCTTTCCAGAGCGCCCAAATTCCGATATAGAGCCGCCGATCGGTGCCACTGTTATCACGGCGTGATGACGTGCCCCTGGCCACGCCCCCGCGCGCACACCCTCCCGAACGTCAGCACGCCGCGACGGGAGCCTTGCGTGACGCGCGTGTTCATTCACAGAAAACACAACTTCACAAAACTGCATCATCTGTAGTTCATTTGATGATCAAATGCAGAACTAAAAGCAACATTTATGATTTTTTTAAAACAGACACAGCACACTAATTTTTGTACATATACGCGTATATATATATTATATAATATATATATATATATATATATATATATATATATATATATATATATATATATATATATATATATATATATATATATATATATATATATATATATATATATATATATATATATATATATATATATATATATATATATATATATATATATATATATATATATATATA
>NW_025048699.1:160000-162500 GCF_018831695.1 Puntigrus tetrazona
ACTTAATAATGGATTTGTTTCAACAAAACGCACTGTTTTTGTCTTCTCCGGATGTTAAATGATGGACCGGAGTGCTGTGGATCATTCTGACGTTTGCATCAGACCCTCGTTCCGACGGCACCCATCCGCCGCTGAGACATCCTCAGCTCGGACGGCTTTCATTCGTGGGTGAACCGGTCCTCTAACACGCGCTTCGGGGGAATGACCTCGTAGTAGCCCCGGCTGAAGAAGTGATCCCGGAAACACTGCGTGACGGTGGACCGGACTTTCAGGATCTTGGAGACGTTTTCTCCGCGGATCATCATGTGCCTGTTGTTGAGCTGCACGTCCACGTCAGACTCCTCGTTCAGCAGGTTATCGGCGCCGCCGGCCGGAGCGAGACCGACCAGCTCCCAGAAATCACAGTGCAGCTCGTGACCGCCCGGAGCCTTTCACAACAAAACACAACACCTTTTAATCTACGGGCCAGTAATGTTGCATTAAATGCATATTAATATTACTGTAATAACCTGCTTGCCCTCGGGAACGGGTTTCACGGTTCCATACAGAGCCACGGTGCTCTCCGTAGACAACACCAGGCCGTTATAACACTGACACTGCACACAACAAACACATTCATCAGATGACACACAGAAAATATGATCTAAATCTGGATCATTTCTATAATATAGATTTTATAGATCATTTTTGCACATGAACTACTGTATATCATATTTATAAATAAATTACATTTTATATTTATATACTAAATAATAAAATATATATATATATATATATATATATATATATATATATATATATATATATATTGTTTATATAGGAAGATGGAAGCAAAAATTATTATTTTTTTATTAAATGTATATATATATATATATATATATATATATATATAGTATTTTGGTCTTTTATTATATTTCAGTTAAGATTTTTTGTATTTTATATCAACAATTCATTAAAGATAAAGGCACCTTTTCTTTCTTTTTTAACTTTATGTATTTTCTTCATATGTGAGTCTAATATATATATATATATATATATATATATATATATATATATATATATATATATTTACAAAAAATTTAATAAATGTTTAGATAATTTTTTGCTTCCATCTTCCTATATAAACTATAATAAATTATTTTAATAAACTTTTATTTTAATTATTTATTTAATTATTTTAATTTATTTTAATTTATTTATTGCAATTAGGGCATCATCTTTTGCTATATATTTATTGACTGATTGATTTATTGTAATTATGCCATAACTTAATCCTTGTGTCTTAATCATGCATCTATTTCTGTTCAATTTTCTGTCCATCTTGGAGCTCAATAAGCAACAGCTCTGATAAGTAACAGGGTTGACTGAACTAATTTAATCCATTTATAACAGAGTGAAACATCACCAAACTCAGACAGTACCAGTTTGTCCGTGAGAACGCACTGCAGGAAACCGGTTCCATCGCGCAGCACAATGAACAGGAGGTTCTTGCCTGAGAAGACACGTTTCAAAACAATAACTTACATTGTGATTATTGAGACTGTGCTGTTTGAATGCATGCTCCTGCAGTAGACCGCTGAGGATTCTGGGTGCTCACTTCAGGCTTGTTTGGTCGAGGAAAACCCCTAGATCTGCTCACCTTGTCTGCGTAAGCGATGGACCCAGCCGAACACCTTTACCCTCTGCTCTCTCAGAGCCTCCAGTTTATCGATCTTCGCCTGAGCGGGACAAAAAAGACCCCCGAGATCCAGAGGAACACTTTCACTTTCAGTTCAGCTGAAACCGTTACTCCAAAGGGAACATAAATACATCACTGATTGGATTCAAAGGGTTTGTTATGATAAAATATATTTAAAAGGCCGTGTGAAGCTTTATATGGGACTGCCTTCTACCTTCTCCGATGCTCATTTACGTCTTACGAATATATGGTGTATTCTGGACATAATTCAGGAGACTCTCACGGTTTTGGGTTCGGGAAGGCTGGGGTCGTTCTCGATGACCGTCTTTTTGGCTTCCTCCAGGTTCTTCTCTCTGCGTTCGGCATCTTCAGCCTGTCAGGCACGAGATCAGACGGACGGAGGTGAACACAGACACACAGGACTTTCTGGATGAGAATCACCGGTCTACTTCGTACCTCCTTCTTGTCTTTGCTCTCGTTCTTCATTTGTTCTCGATTGAAGAGCTTCTTCGTGTTCTTCATCTGAGTCTTAGAGATGACGGCCCAACGCTGAAAGACAAACAACACAACATTAGAGCTATTAACAGGACCATGAACTACCTTCTTATGCATAATACGCTAATTAAATACCGATAAGAAGTGAAGCATTTGTTAGACGTGTGAGATGTTAAGATTCATTTTGAATTCCTGTTTTATTTTTCCAGAACAAGAAGACAAAACTAATATAACATTTCACACATTTTAAAATGCTACACTATACTGGAATTTTTTTTTTGTATATGTTTGAACATATTTGTCCTTCAAGAAGTAAATGGCAAATGA
>NW_025048699.1:165000-170000 GCF_018831695.1 Puntigrus tetrazona
CGAGCTGAGGGGGCGGGAGCTTGAATAAGAGCGAGCGGAGTTGGCTGTTTTCTGACGTCCGTCAGGCTTTAAACTCTTTTCTGCACAAACGTTATATAACATTTTTTTTTTTTTATAATTTAAAATATAAATTAGAAAGAGCAAAGCTGCATGAAATATATTACTCAAATAGTAAACATATTTAGTTTTATTCTTCTATGTACCAAATGTATGTAACAAAATGAAAACACATTTTCAGTCTAACAGCAGGCAAACCCAGATGTGCACAGACTACTACAGATCAAAACAGCACTGATAATGATTTAATAATATTCATCTATTTATAAACATATTTTAGAAAACATTTTTCTATATTTAGAATTTTTATCTATGTATTTTTAATTAATTATTTGCATTAATTAATTTTTTTTTTTTTTTTTTTTTGCTGCATGGGTTTCCTTTCAGAAGAGTTTTGCTCATGCCACTAAACCTAAAATTGTCTTTGAGGTGGACAAAAGAAACTAAATGAGGGGAAAAAGCAGCAGACAGTTTAATGATTATAAAAATGATTATAAAAAAAAATCAATCAGTTTCAATGCTTTGTGTGAAATTCATGCTGTATTTCTTCCGGACTTCGTCTTGTACTTCTGACCAGTGCGAATTCAACAACTGCTATTATACCCAAGAAAAAGCACCACAAAACCGCTGCTTTAACTATTCTTATAAACTATAAACTTATAACTATTCTTTAACTTTCTATAAACATCAAATGCATGATTAGAAAACTTTAGGTATGACGAAACACCGACGTTTATTAAACAATAAGTACTGAATGTGTGTGTTTTGCGTGTTTCATCTACACCACAAGCTTTCCTCATCCCATCTCAATCATCTCCAGCTCCACGTAAGCGGACCACGGCTTTTCTTTCCTCCATATGCAGATCTGGCAAAAACAGAGAAGACGCATGCGTTCACTAACAGGAGTCATCCACGTCCCTAGCACAGTTAAAGAGTTTGCTTTCGCGGGGGTTATTTTCAGCAAAGTCTTACTCGTTCCCAGCAGTGCAGCTGACAGACGGCGTAAAGCAGCACAGTACAGTACAGACTCATTTCCAGGGAAAAGGTGCGTTCAAAAAGCACCGAGAACTCCTCATCCAAGCGCTGAAACAACACCGGCAGTGCATTTAAACTGTCAATCTTTACATTTTTGTGAAGGAAAGTAGCTGTGTAAATCTGTAAATCTCACTACTATTAATACTAGGGTATTTGTGGGTACTGTTCAGTATTTCGGTTCTTAGCTCATTACATTGTTACACGTTTCTCCTACTCTACTGTAATGTTAGATGTATGTGTGCATTTATTTATTATTAACATGTATATTATATATATATATATACACACACACACACACATATATATATATATATATATATATATATATAAAATTGTAATATTGTATTTTAATGTTATTTACATATTTAGTTTAATGCTATCTTTATCATTTTAATTAATAATTGAAATATGTGTAAATATTTAATAGTACAAAATGCTTTGCAAAGTTTTAACCAAAAAATATACTTATTATATTTATGTTTAGGACTCTAAGATTTATTTATATTGTATTTACATGTTTATATATTGTTTATTTAACTATTATTTTATATAACTATTTATATAACTACTATTTTTTCATGTATTTTTATTAATTTACAGAATTTAATGATTACTTATGTCCAGTTATATATATATATATATATATATATATATATATATATATATATATATATATATATATATATATATATATATATGTTCAGTTATGAATATACCTGCTCTTGTCTTCCCTTCAAGGAAGAAAGCTTTGTTAGCTCCTTACTTTTCTTAGGTAAGGAGGCCACGTCAAATTTCCTTTTGTGTGCTTTCTTCTCTGAAAATCAAACAAAAAACAGATATATTATCAAACTTAGAAACACACACTTAAGTCGGTTTCATAGCAGAGAAACTCATTCTAATTATGCTACGATTTATATCATCATATAACGTTAATGGTGAAAATCTAGCAACCAAATCAACAGTTGATTCTTAACAGGTTATGTATTTTAATATACACCTAGTGGAAAAACACACCGTGTTCAGCGCTTGACAGGTTCAGGAATAATGAAATCAGGAATAAAACCATTGAAGTTTTGATCCTGCTCATGTTTTGCTAGCGTTAAATCGGCCCGTAACCATGGCAACTTAGAAAAAATTATTAAAATGATTAATTATTAAAAAGTTTGTTCTGGAAAGGGGAAATACGTATTAGCCAACGTTTTATTTCAGTTTTATTTATTTTCTTTACTTTCACTAAACTTTGAGCGCACTTGTTCATTTTACTCCGCATTGTGAATACGGTGGCACTTTTATACCATAATAGGCTAAATAAATAATAATAAAAGCGTTAATAAAATATTCACACTGATACAAATACAAAGGTTTCAACAAATAAAAACACAAAATGCGCTTCGAATTAAAGTTATTTGGAGCTTACGACAGTTGCTTTGCGACACCTCATGAACGGCTTACAGGCACCGCCTCTTATGACGAAAACAGGCCGGTTGACCAATCACAAACGGCGTGAGTCGTCCGTGATTGGTCGGAGCGAGTACCTTCGTCATCACTACACAGGAAGTGTGTTCCGAAAGAAGCGTCGTGCCGCGCCGAGCTCCTCAGTGATTTTGGATCAATCTGAGCGATTAGAAGCGATTAATAGCGTCATTCAGCGATTCGTTCCCCGTGTGTTTGAGCCATGGTCGGGGTGAAGGTGATCGGGACTGACTCAGAGTTCCAGGCGGAGCTGAGCGGCGCCGGATCCAGGCTGGCCGTGGTGAAGTTCACCATGAGCGGGTGAGTGAGCGAGCGTGAGGCCGCTGCAGCCGAACCCAACAGAACCGAGAACACACACACTCACACACACACTCTCTCTCTCTCTCCCACACACACACACCTGACGGGGGACTGAGAGCACAGACAGACCCGCCTGAAACCGGACTGAACGGAGGAAGAGAACTCAACCAACACCGGCGTGACTTAGCAAAACACACACACACTCACACACTCACTCACTCACTCACTCACAGCAGACAGGTTCAGGTACAAGTACCGTGTATACCCTGTGTCTCTGTCAGCTGTAGCGCTTTGACTTCAAATATTTACTAAATAGATACAAGATCACATGACATGCAGGTTAATACACAATGCATTGTGTATTAAGTTTAATTTGAAAAGGTTTTATTTTGAAAGTATTTTAGTCATTAATAATCATCAATACATTAGTATTTATATATATATATATATATATATATATATATATATATATATATATATATATATATATATATACATAATTATTTAAATTTAGCATTGTTTTGATTTAATTTATTATAAAATGCTTGTTCTTATTGTCATTATTATTATTAACGTTAAAGTTGAAAATGTAGTTTATAACTGCTCCAACTAATATTTAGTAGGAGGATTTGAATTTTATTTTATTTTTTTATCTATTTTTACTGCAATTTAGTGCCTTGTGATGTTATTTTATATAGTTTGAAGATCATTAGACTTGTTGTGCAGTTGTTTTTTAGTCAAATCATTAGTTAGTTGTGAAATTTTATTACGAAGTGATTTCTGCACTTTATTTCTTCCGGCGTGTGTGTTGTCCGGTGATTAAATGCTTGTGTTATTTGTGTGTGTCTGTGGTGTTTTTCTCTGTCCAGGTGTCGTCCTTGTGTCAGAATAGCTCCAGCGTTCAACATGTTGAGCAACAAATATCCTCAGGTTGTGTTTCTGGAAGTCGATGTGCATGTTTGTCAGGTGAGAGTGTGCTTCTTATGTAGAGAAACCCTTTTTTTTTTTCTGTTCCTAAATCCAGTTTGTAATTTGACATCAATAATCATAAAGCAGAACAGGCTTTAAATGAAACAATTTTTTTTTTTACAATTTTGTTCATAACAATACGATCAACATTAGCAGAAAATAAATAAATAAATAATTTATACATACATATAAATAATTATATATATTAATCACCTAATTTGTTGTTCCAAAATGGGAAAAAATAATAATATATATATATATATATATATATATATATATATATATATATATATATATATATATATATATATATAAGCTATTTAGATAATCTTTTTATATTCTAGGTATATTATTATCAAAAATTGTATTAGTTTTCTGTCCTTTATCACAGGTTTTGTATTTATTTTTGGATCTAATTGATAATAAGGTCTCATCGTACTTGCAAGTAAAAATGACTCAGTGACACAAATAAAACAAATCCAGTTTTTAATGCATGTAGAAAATCTTTTTTATTATTATTAAATAACTCAATTAGACTGTTAATTTAATCCTCTGAATCTAGTAATCTCTAGTCTAATTCTGTTCTTTAAAAAATGTGCCCTTTTTTAGACTTTCATTTACTACTTTACTCGTTTTCCTATAAAATAAAAAAAAATCACTAGCTCCTTTGTTGTTGTTCTGTTCTTTCTGTCCTTTTCTTTGTATCTATTATACAGTTCACAAAAGCAAAAAAGGCCTCTAACACTATCTTGCTCTGTTGTTTTCTATTCTACCTAATTTCTTTTTATTTATTAATCAAAATTATGTATTACACTTGTCAAAAAATAAAATAAAAATAAATATATATATATATATATATATATATATATATATATATATATATATATATATATATATATATATATTATAATTAATTTATTTTATTTAATTAATTTATTTATTTAGTATAATTCTGGCAGAAAACGTTTTATAATTTTTATTATATGTTAAAGTAAAGAAGCCTATAGTACTGCTAACAGCAAAATAAATGGATGTTTTATTTTCCGTCTCTTAGGCAACAGCTGCAGCCAATAACATCTCAGCGACGCCGACGTTCCTGTTCTTCCGAAACAAAGTGCGCGTGGACCAGTATCAGGGCGCGGATGCTTCGGGCCTGGAGGAGAAGA
>NW_025048699.1:177500-185000 GCF_018831695.1 Puntigrus tetrazona
AGGCGTTTCAAGGTGTTTTACCTATATATGTAAGATATATACCTACCTGGGTAATTAGCTGCTAAACAGTTACGTTACTGAGTGGTTTACTGGACGTGGTTTTTTTATGGTGTTCTATCTTTGTTGTTTTTAGGGCGTTGCTTAACCATCGAACGGTTTTAGGGCGTTGCTAAGGCGCTTTGAGGGGCGTTGCCTTGGTGTTTGGAGCGGTTTCAGCGCGTTGCCATGCAGTGGATTTCAGTGCAGTTTGCTAGTCGCTATTGTGTTGTTTAGACGAGTGCCGGCGCAGTTGCTTGTGTTTTCCGAAAGATTTCTAAAGCGTTGTTAGGTGGTTGCTGATGAGTGAAATTTTGCAAAGGGGAAATTATTAGTGAGTTTGTTAACATACTATATTTGTGTGTACTGTATATATTTATTATTGGTATATGTATATGCACACATATTTATATAAAAAATATTTGTGTGTATATATATATATAATGTGTGTGTATATATATATATATATATATATATATATATATATATATATATATATATATATATATATATATATATATATATATATATATATATATATACACACACACACACACACATATATATACACACACATATATATATATATATATATATATATATATATATATTTTATATATGTGTGTGTGTGTATATATATATATATATATATATATATATATACACACACACACACACATATATATATATACACACACACATATATATGTATGTGTGTGTGTGTGTGTGTGTGGATATTCAAAATGAACTTGTTTTATTTAATACATACCTGTGTATTTACACACAAACTTTTATTTTAAATGCAGTCAACCACGATTAATCGTTTTAGCAGTCCTAGTGTTTATGTACTTTATCTCGTTGCTCGGTCGCCGACCTCGTCTTTGAACGCGCCATCTTGCCGTGTCAGGAGAGAGTCTCTACACGTCTCCCGTCCATTCAGCGCTTAAAAATACATGGCAGACATGAGCCTCCATCTCTCCGTGCCGCGGCGTGTCCATGTTTCTGTCAGGCGCTGATCTCTGGTTGGCTGCCGTCTCTCAGCCTGGCACATTGTTCAGAAACACCACCTCCCCTCGAGTTCCTCCTCGATGGCACCGACGCTGGCCTACGTTTGGCACGGCACTAGCTGAATGTGTGCCGCCTTTTGTTGCCCAGAGAACAGGCTGATCCTGGCACGGAGTCGCTCTCCTTTCACAGCCCTCCTCCCCCCGATGCCCCGGAGTCATCTGGCATCATTCCACCAGACATCAGACCGCGTGCCCCCGCATGAGCTGGAATACTGGAGCGCGCCGTGCCAGTTAGGCCTGTGTGTTCTGCTGGTGTGCTGCATACTACCGCGCTGCATACTGATCGACCTTTTTGTTTATAAACAACGCGCTACGCCTTATTACGATTTTAAACCAGGCGCCGTCTCAACCAGTCTGATCAAGTTAAGGAGGAATACACACGGCATTCAATTTTGCTCATTTGTAAATTAAAAAGTCATTGTGGAATGCATTTTGTTTTTGGATCGTTTTAAACCAGTATGCTGTTTTGCACAAGCGACTGTGTGATGCAGCGAGCAATGCATTTTGCATTAAAAATGTTTTAATCTTTGATCAAATGATAAGTTAAGTGGGAGAAAAATGTAAATGTGATAAATGAAATGCATTGCATTGGCAGTCTGATCAAATAATGAGTCGAGGACTTAAAAGTCGACTGCATTGCATTTTTCGTTTGCTCTGAATGTATTTATTTTTTAGTAATATTGGGTTTTATTAAACAACTGCTGAACCGTTGACCTCACAGCGCTGCTTGCATAACGCAACGAGCAATGCATAACCGAGAAGAAGATGTCGCGCATTAATAAATAGATTATAAATAAGTGATAATTTGGGAAAACAAATGCATTGCAATTATACATTTTTATATCGATTTGCCTTTTTTTTTTTTTGCATTTGGTTGTATTTGTTTCCACGCACGGTGTGTAGATTATAGCAGATGAACGTGCACGATAAATACAAACAAATATATGCGCGTACACAGTGGTAAACCGAGATATCGCGTAGATGCATTTAAATGCGTTCGTGTCGAATACGCGTCTCCGTCGACGAGGTCTAATGCTAGTTGCGCTCTGCTCGTTTTCACAGGCCGCCGGTCCGTCAGGTCAGCTGGAAGCGCGGCGCTGATTTCCGCTGGAACGCTCCGGAGGGTCCCGGTGAGTCTCAGGTGCTCGTTACGGCTCGCAGCAGGTGAGAGAGAGAGCTCGTTCCGCCCGCGCGCGCCCGCCGATCTCCGTTCAGCCTCGCGCGCGCGCTCGCTCGCTCTAACGGGGTCGCGTGTCCCGCGCCGCCGCCTGACCCCGCGAGCTCGCCGCCGCCGCCGCGCCGAGCAGAAGTTTTTGCAGGGAGCCAGATGTCTGACGGGCGTGCTTTTATCGCGTGCGTTTGCACGTTTCTCTCGTTTCTTTGTTTTGCGCGCGCGTGACGGGGGTGCTAATGTAACGTGAACTCTGTTTGTATTTATATTCACACGGCATAGAAAGAAAAAAAAAAAAACAAGCAGTTTTTTTTTTTTTTTTTTTAATCGCACGAGTTTTTGCAGCGCGTGAGATGCGTTTGATCAGACGCGCCGCTCGCTCCACGTATTTACGTCGGGCGTGAAGTGCAATGCATCTTGGGAAAATCCGAAGATGGCTCGTGATTGGCTAGGACTTTATGAGCTCAAAACGTCGGGAATTTTACCAAACGTACACGCAGAATGTAAGATTACGATTTTATAATGCATAAAATGTGCATACTGCATGAAATTGATATTACCGGCTATGCATTATAACTGCAGTTATGCAGCAAATATTTAGTTTTTACAAAAGGGCACAAAAAATGCACTGCAAAATATATCTTCCTTAATATTTTTAGCTTTTTTTTTTCTCACTATAGATATCTAAACATCCATAAATAAATAAGCATTGTCTTGAGATGCCAAAGCAATATATAAAGTATTATAAAGTTATTTTTTCTGACCATAGCGGCATAATTTTTTACATTTCTTTTTTTATTATGAGCTCACTCACTTTGATTATTTTTTTGTTTCTTCCGTTTTTTTTACTTGGCCTGTAGAAAGATATTAAAGACTGAAATATGTGGAAAACTCGCGTTTTGATTTCTGCAAAAAAAATAAATAAAACATTCGCGTTCGTACTATAACCTCGTATCGTATGGCCCGTTTATTTTCCCTTTCTTCGTATGGATCTTCGCTGGGTGTCTGTTTGTCTTTCACTCAGTGATTTTGTCATTTATTTGTCTTCAGTGGTCAGCTGTGCTTTGAAATCTGTTCTTGTGACGTCTGGAATGAACCGGGTCTCATGTTGAGCGTCGCTTGTGTCTAGTGAAGTGGAAGAGGACAGAAGATGTCATTTTAAACTAGTGGATGTGAGATCCGTGATATGAGCGGCGTGTGTTATTAAGGCTGTCAGCACCGGCATATGGCAGACGCTTCGGCGCTGAGCTTTTGTGTGTCTTTCATATGGATTCTGTGCGCTCTCTTCACATATGTTACAGCATCTTAAGACACATCACACCTGAACCAAACACTCAGACGAGAGCGTGGAGCCTGACAATCAGGAAAAATACACACTGGGGTTTTTAAAATGTTAAAGCGCTCTTTTGAAACCGCTTTGGAAAGCTCGTTAAACAATTCACAGAAAATCCTCTTTGGGTAAAAGCGTCCGCTGAATGAATGCGTGTAAAATAAAAATACAATTAATTCTTGCGTCGTTTCGGATGTGAGTGACTTTTATTATTGTCACTCAGGAAGAAATTCACATCTGAAGAAATTCATGCATAAATATAGAACGATAGGAAAACAAATAAAGACAATGAAATTTAGTCCTGAATTTATTTTGTACAAATAAATACAAATATATATATATATATATATATATATATATATATATATATATATATATATATATATATATATTTATTTATTTATTTATTATTATTATTATTTTTTCATTGATTTTTTTTTATTAAAGTTTTTTTTAATTTTCATTTCAACACGTATATAGATCCATTTCCATATGTAATGCGCTTAATATTTAAAAATGAATATTGATTATAACAGATATTAAAATATCACTAAACAGTACAAAACAAATTTATACGAGCTATTGCGGTTTATACAAACCCAGATTTAAAAGAATATTCCTGTTAATCTCTGTCATTTGATGCCCTGCACACACACACACACACACACACACACACACACACACACACACACACACACACACACACACACACACACACAGGTTGCTCATGAGTATATTCTGGGATGTAAACAGCTCATCTTTACACAGAATCAGTCTGCATTTGTGACTAATATTCTCTGATTTGTTTGATCAGGAGTGCTGTTTCTGTTCTGGAAAACTAGAAGCTGATTTAGAGAAAGATTCATGTGGAGAGACATTTAGGTCACAATAAAAAAGATCTTTGTCGTGCTTGCAGGACCGTTCATCCCAGCTGTAGTGTGTGTGTGTGTGTGTGTGTGTGCGTGTGTGCGTGTGTGTGTGTGTGTGTGTGTGTGTGTGTGTGTGTGTGTGTGTGTGTGTGTGTGTGTGTGTGTGTGTGTGTGTGTGTGTGTGCGTGTGTGTGTGTGTGTGTGTGTGTGTGTGTGTGTGTGTGCGTGTGCGTGCGCGCGCAGAAGAAGAGGACCCCCGCGGCACAGAAATTGCCATGTCATAATTTATGACTTAAAAAGCATTAATGTTTCAGCATGCAGCGAGAGGCGGCGCATTCTGTTTGAGGCAATCATTTCCTTAGTGAATGATTTATACGTGTCATATCAAAGTTTTATAGGATAAACAGTAACATCAACACTGTGCCACAGACCTGCAGGAATTCAGCCTTCCAACTTTCACATCCAGCGCCGCTCGCGTTACAGAGAAACACCGGGTTTAGCACCGACTCGATGGAGAACCGAACACCGGCGCACACACACACACACACACACACACACACACACACACACACACACGCTCTGCATTCTCCCGGGAACTTCTGATTCATTTCTATGTGATCTTCGAAAGGTGCATTGCCCGTGTCTTCGAACAGGTGCAAAAACTCCTGTGCATTTGTAATTTGTGAAAAGACGCAGCAAGATATTATAAAAGACCATTCCGCGCAATATACATCAATTTTATGGATTGGCAATTTTATGCAAAGCGGTAATCAAGCATAAATCATGTAAAAATGTATATTCTATTTCAAAATGAAACAATTTGATTAGTTTCAAACTAATGAGGAGTAAAAATCACCTGTCAGTCGCAGCGAATGAAGAAGGATTTATTCTCGCATCTGTTAAGTATATTTGAGGGCGCCGTTTTCTCCTTTTTGCAAACACGGGAAATTTAGTTGAACTTCAGTTACTTTAGTAAAAAAATATTGCACACTCCTCGCCTCGGGAGAAACTCGGTCACGGCGATTTTGGTGCGTTCAGGTTTTCATAAATTAGCTTCGGAGTAAACTCGAGTATGTCGATCAACATGAACTAGATTTTTTACAAGAAAATAGGTTTACGGTGAAATTTAAGACATCAAAGCATCCGTTAGTGTGGCTTTTTCATAATGCATGAACCCTCCAGACCTCATAAACACCACTGTGTGTTGTGCGTATTATTTTTTTTTGACAGACGTCAATTTTGTAATTTTCAAATGATGTGGATTCAAAAAAAACAAACAAACGGATCATAAGCTAATAATTACTTTTAACTTTTTTTTTAAGCAGGCGAGTACGCGTTAAAGTGATTAATGTCCATGATTGTGTTATGTGGATGATTTTAGTTAAAATATTTCCACTTTGACAGACGTTATAACATGCATAAGGGGGATAATTATAAAAGACATTTGAAATGCTTTTCGCGTAGTTACACTCATTATACTCAAAACAGTTTTTGTAGCTTAAATAAATGATGTTAGTCTTTATTGGCTTGTCAAAAAAAAGCCAAATTCAGCTGTTTTTTAATCTTTTATTGCATTCTTTACATTTGTTAAATTGTTTATTTATTTTAGTTTTTATTTATTTCATTAAATTCAATTATTTAATCCCACGATATGCAAAAGTACTTATGCATTGCTATTATAAAATTGTAATTTTTAATAATAATAATAATAATAATGATAATAAAGTAGTAGTAGTATCTTTTTTCCTCTTATTTAGTAGGTTATATTATATATATATATATATATATATATATATATATATATATATATATATATATATAATAATATGTATGTATATATATATATATATATATATATATATATATATATATATATATATATATATGTATGTGTATATATATATATATATATATATATATATATATATATATATATATATAATGTGTATGTATATATATTATAATTGTATTAAATAGGTTTTTGAAAGACATAATAAGGTATAAAAAAGAAAATGCAAATTTAGTTGTAAATAATAGTGAAAAAAACACTATTTAAGACATAAAACTTATTTTACCGTTAATTTTGTTTGTGTAGATCTTAGTCTTAAACTTGAAGTTAAAATGTTAAATTCATGAGGATCAAGTCATATTTTTTCGTGCTTTCATTTTTGTCAGCAACGTTTAATAATAAGGTTTAGTCGGCGTTTTTGTTGATGTGGGTTAATGCGATTGTTTATTGATTGCTCGTTCGTGTTAGTTCACGGCGCTTTAACTCAGTTCAGATACAATGCAGAGATAGTGACAGAATTAATTCATTCTCTCCTAACTTTCATTCATCCCTTTTTCCCGGTTTGCTCGCGCAGCGAACCCGGAGATCCGGCTCTGATAGGATGCCAGGCCCCTGTGTGGTCGTTTAAGGGCAGGAATCGAATCGATTTGATAAGATTTTCCCCCTTTGCTTTACAGGTTTCTTTTTTTTTCCCCCTCATTGCAAATGAAATGTAATTTTGAATGAATAATGCATCTTCCCTAAAGGCGTCCAAATATTTAAAAGCGTGCGAGGGAGAAAAAAAAAAAGAGCACAAAGCGTTTACGTGACACCGGAAATTGGCATGGCATCCGTCGGCAGGCACAGACGCCAGCACACAGGGGTATCAGTGTGGTGCGTTATGGGTAGACGTCTGCAGGGGGCATTTTACAAAGGATTCTGGGATCTCAGTCGCACGCAGAGAGGACACTACACCCGTTACAGCTCGTTAAAGAGCTTACCGTCATTCTTTTAACACTGTGAGTCCGCGAGCTTGATTTTGTTGAATATCTGTCTGGCGGATTATTGCTAATATTTTATTAGCGGCGCGAGGATCCCGCTGCTTTTTGAGCTCGTGAGGCTGATTGATTGAGTGTGGATTTAAACAGATGCTGAGCTTTACCTGAGCCAAACGGGTTTAATAATATTAAAGTGTGCATCGTCCTGAGACGGGACGGATTCGCCGTATGATGTGTCTGGTTGTGATCCAACCAGTAACT